>NW_026539227.1:0-113993 GCF_027791375.1 Indicator indicator
GAGAAGTTCTTCCCCATGAGAGTGGTGAGAGCCTGGAATGGGTTGTGCAGGGAGGTGGTTGAGGCTCCATCCCTGGAGGTGTTTGCAGCCAGGCTGGATGAGGCTCTGGGCAGCCTGATCCAGTGTGAGGTGTCCCTGCCCATGGCAGGGGGGTTGGAACTGGATGATCCTTGTGGTCCCTTCCAGCCCTGACTGATTCTATCCTCTGCAGCAGTGGTGGTTGGTGGTGAAGCTTTGCTCTCTGGGCTCTCCCCTTAGCAGAAGCTGCTGCCCTGAAGCCTACAGGACAGACTGCATGGGGTTGGAAGGGACCCTCCAAGGGCATCTTCTCCACCCCCCCTGCAGGCAGCAGGGTCACCTCCAGCCAGAGCAGGCTGCCCAGGGCCACAGCAGATCAGACCTTGAATGTCTCCAGGGATGGAGTCTCAACCACCTCCCTGGGCAGCCTTGTGTCAGTGTCTCCAAGGCCTTCATTGTGAAGAGCTTTCTCCAGGCCCTTCTGAAGAGTCCCTCCCCAGCCTTCTGTAGGTTCCCTTCAGATATGGAAGTGCAACTCTGAGGTCTCCCTGGAGCCTTCTGCAGGCTGGACAGCCCCAACCCTCTCAGCCTGTCCTCACAGCAGAGGTGCTGCAGCCTCTGATCAGCTTTGTGGCCTCCTCTGGACCCTCTCCAGCAGCTCCAGGTCCTTCTGTTGGGGGTCCCAGAGCTGGACAGAGTACTCCAGGTGAGGTCTCACCAGAGCAGAGAGGCAGAATCACCTCTGCTGGCCACACTGCTGATGGAGCCCAGGATGCCCCTGGGAGCAGAGCCCAACCCCCACCTGGCTCCAGCCTCCTCTCAGGGAGCTGCAGAGAGCAATGAGGTCTCCCCTCAGCCTCCTCTTCACCCCCAGCTCCCTCAGCTGCTCCTCCCCAGACCCTTCCCCACCTTTGTTGCCCTTCCTCTGGACCTGCTCCAACTCCTCAGCGTCCTTGGAGTGAGGAAGCCCAAAACTGAGCCCAGCACTCCAGCTGCAGCCTTGGCTGGGTGGGAATCTCTTCTCCCTTCCTCCAGGGTGGGAGAGGTTGAATTTCAGCTCCTGAGGAGCCCTGCTTTGTGTTGCAATTCACCAAGCAAGGCTGCTGAAGGTTTCCTTCTGTGCTTCAGGACCAAAGCTTCTGTGCAGCCAGTGCTTGGCAGCAGGAGATTGTGGTCACATTGCTGTGGTGGAGGAGGGGGAGGGGGGGGAAAAAAAAAAAACAAAAAACCAGAAAAAAACCAAAAGAAACAAGAAAGAAAAGGGACAAATGTGAGCAGGTCCCATTTAATCACCAGCTTACAAACAGCCTAGGCAGCAGGAAAGGGAAATTCAGCTGGGAGATGGAATGCAGCTGAAATGAAAAAGGGGCTTTGCACTGGTCCTGACAAAGCATTTTGCCTGCAGCAGGCTGCAGCCAGCAGCTCCCTTTGCAGCAGCCCAGTGTGGCCCCCAGCATTTTGGAGCTGGCTCTCCTCAGGAGACCTCCACCTGCAGCACTGCCTCCAGTTCTGGTGCCCCCCAGCACAGCAGAAGGACATGGAGCTGGTGGAGAGGGGTCAGAGGAGGCCAGGAAGATGATCAGAGGGCTGAGAACCTACCCTGGGGGGACAGGCTGAGAGTTTAGACTAAAAGAGGAAGATTTAGGCTGCATGAGGAAGAAAGTTTTTATGCTGAGGGTGGGCAGAGCCAGGCCCAGGCTGCCCAGGGAGGTGTAGGAGCTGCCCCATCCCTGGAAGCATTCCAGGTCAGGTTGTTTGGGGCTGTGAGCAGCCTGCAGAGTTCCTTCATGCTGGGGGAGTTGGGGCTGTTCAGCCTGGAGAAGAGAAGGCTCCAGGGAGACCTCAGAGCAGCCTTGCAGGACCTGAAGGGGCTCCAGGAGAGCTGGGGAGGGACTTGGACAAGGGCTGGGAGGGACAGGATGAGGGAGAATGGCTTTGAGCTGGGAGAGGGGAGATGGAGAATGGAGAGGAGGAGGAAATTGTTGAGAGTGAGGGTGGTGAGAGCCTGGCACAGGTTCCCAGGGAGGCTGTGGCTGCCTCCTCCCTGGAGGTGTTCAAGGCCAGGCTGGATGAGGCCCTGAGCAGCCTGTGCTGGTGGGAGGTGTCCCTGCCCATGGCAGGGGGTTGGCACTGGCTGACCTTGGAGCTCCCTGCAGTGCCTCTCCTGCTGCAGGCAGTTACCAACTCTTCCTTCCCCCCTCCCAGAACGTCCTGAGGAAGGTCCAGCACCAGGATGCTTTGCAGATCTCTGACGTGGTGATGGCTTCCCTGCTGAGAATGTTCCAGAGCACAGCAGGCTCAGGGGTGGTGCAGGAGGATGCCCTGATGGCTGTGGGCACCCTGGTAGAAGGTCAGTGCTGGGCTGGAGGGAGGGCAGAGCTTGGATCCAGCTCCTTTGCTTCCTTCTCTTTTTTTTTCCCCTCCTGTGGTTGTAGGTTAGAATTCCATTGGTGGTTTTTTGTTTTGTTTTGTTTTTTTTTAAATTCCCTTCTTCCCTAACTGCTCTTTTCCCTTCACAGTCTTGGGTGGAGAGTTCCTGAAGTACATGGATGCCTTCAAACCATTCCTTGGCATTGGGCTGAAGAACTATGCTGAGTACCAGGTAGGGGGCAAAGCTGGCAGCCCCAGGTGTGCCCCTCCCCTGCAGGGCTCCTCAGGGGCTCACAGATGTTGAACCCAGCAGGTGTGAGACCCCCCCCCCCCCCAGCTGCTGGCCCTTGGGGACCCCCCAAACCCCATAGCTTGTGGCCCTTTGAGACCACCTGGACCCCTTGGGCTGCCCTTTGGTGTCCCCTTGGGCTGCCCTTTGGTGTCCCCTTGGGCTGCCCTTTGGTGGCCCCTGGGGCTGCCCTTTGGTGGCCCCTGGACCCCTTGGGCTGCCCTTTGGTGGCCCCTGGACCCCTTGGGCTGCCCTTTGGCGTCCCCTGCAGCTCTTGGGCTGCCCTTTGGTGGCCCCTGGACCCTTTGGGCTGCCCTTTGGTGGCCCCTGGAGCTCTTGGGCTGCCTTTTGGTGTCCCCTGGAGCTCTTGGGCTGCCCTTTGGTGTCCCCTGGAGCTCTTGGGCTGCCCTTTGGTGTCCCCTGGAGCTCTTGGGCTGCCCTTTGGTGTCCCCTGGAGCTCTTGGGCTGCCCTTTGGTGTCCCCTGGAGCCCTTGGGCTGCCCTTTGGTGTCCCCTGGACCCCTTGGGCTGCCCTTTGGTGTCCCCTGCAGCTCTTGGGCTGCCCTTTGGTGGCCCCTGGACCCCTTGGGCTGCCCTTTGGCGTCCCCTGCAGCTCTTGGGCTGCCCTTTGGTGGCCCCTGGACCCCTTGGGCTGCCCTTTGGTGGCCCCTGGAGCTCTTGGGCTGCCCTTTGGTGTCCCCTGGACCCTTTGGGCTGCCCTTTGGTGTAGCCATCTCAGCTCTTTGGTGGCAGCAGTGGTGTCCAAAGCAGATCCTCATCCTCTGAGGGTCCTCACCCTGGGTGGCTGAGGAGCTTTGCAGCCTGCAGCAGTGCTGAGTGCCTGGAGGGGCTGAGTCACCAGGTGGGTGTCTGCTGCTGGTCTGTTTGCAGGTTTGTCTGGCCACAGTGGGCCTGGTTGGGGACTTGTGCAGGGCCCTGCAGTCCAACATCCTGCCTTTCTGTGATGAGGTGATGCAGCTGCTCCTGGAGAACCTGGGGGTGAGTGTTTACCTTCTCATTAGCTGGTTAGTAACAGTTGGCTTCCACACTGGGAAGGAGGTGGGAGGTGGGAGAAGCAGAAGTGTTAGGCTGGCTCTGCACCATCTCCTCTCTGACAACTCTTTGGCTCTCCCCCCAGATTGATGAGGGGGGGAAGGGTTTGCATGGCAAGGGAATGGCTTTGTCCTCCCCCCCCCACCCCTCAGCTGAGAGCTTCCCCTCTCAGCCTGCCTCCAGTTGTGGTGTCCCCAGCATGGGAAGCTGCTGGAGGGAGGCCACAAAGAGGAGCCAAGGGCTGGAGCAGCTCTGCTGTGAGCACAGCCTGAGGGAGCTGGGGGGGTGCAGCCTGGAGAGGAGAAGGCTCCAGGGGGACCTCAGAGCTGCCTGCAGGGATCCTGCAGGAAGGCTGCAGAGAGACTTCTCCTGAGGGGGTCTGGAGCCAGGCCCAGGGGGAATGGTTTGGAGCTGAGGCAGAGCAGGGTTAGAGTGGAGCTGAGGGAGAAGTTGTTGAGTGTGAGGGTGGTGAGAGCCTGGCACAGGCTGCCCAGGGAGGCTGTGGCTGCCTCCTGCCTGGGGGTGTTCAAGGCCAGGCTGGGTGAGGCCTTGGACAAGCCCCTTGAGAGCTGTCCCTGCCCATGGTGGGGAGGTTGAAGCAGCTGAGCTCTGAGCTCCCTTCCACCCTGAGCAGTTGGCTTCCACGCTAGGAATTCCTTCAAAGAGCTTCCCAGGAACCTCAGACTCCTTCAGGTTCCTAGGAAGCTGATTTTCCCCTAACTCCAGGAGGCCTCTTAAGGTCCCTTCCGAACCTGAGCCACCGCAAGGCTTCATCCCTTAGCTCCTCCTCCTCCTCCTCCCTTGGGAAGCAGCTTGGGGCTGACTCTGCTGGGATCTCTTGCAGAATGAAAACGTCCATAGGTCTGTGAAGCCTCAGATCCTCTCTGTCTTTGGTGACATTGCCCTTGCCATTGGAGGGGAGTTCAAGAAGTACCTGGATGTTGTCCTCAACACCCTGCAGCAGGCTTCCCAAGCCCAGGTTGATAAGGTAGGCTTGGGGGGGGTGTCCCACCTCCTGCTTCCCTGCCTTTAAGATGGGAGAGGAGGGAAAGGGACCCCCCCAAACCCCCCCCTCCTCAGGCTGCTGCTGACCACCTGTGTGTGCGTGTGTGTGTGTGTGGCCTTCCAGTCTGACTATGACATGGTGGACTACCTGAATGAGCTGAGGGAGGGCTGCCTGGAAGCTTACACTGGCATCATCCAGGGCCTGAAGGGAGACCAAGAAAATGTTCATCGTGAGTACATCGACCTCCTCTTCCTCAGCTGAGGTGGCAGGGCAGCAGGGGATGGCCTCAGGGTGCACCAGGGCAGGGTTTAGGTTGGGCATGAGGAGCAATTTCTGTCCTGCTTTGGGAATCAGGCTGCCCTGGGGTAGGTGGTGGAGTCCCCAACCCTTGGAGGTGGTCAGGGAATGTTGTGGGTATGGAATCTGGGGAGGTGGTGGAGTCCTCATCCCTTGGAGGTGGTCAGGGAATGTTGTGGGTATGGCACCTGGGGAGGTGGTGGAGTCCTCATCCCTTGGAGGTGGTCAGGGAATGTTGTGGGTATGGCACCTGGGGAGGTGGTGGAGTCCTCATCCCTTGGAGGTGGTCAGGGAATGTTGTGGGTATGGCACCTGGGGAGGTGGTGGAGTCCTCATCCCTTGGAGGTGGTCAGGGAATGTTGTGGGTATGGAATCTGGGGAGGTGGTGGAGTCCTCATCCCTTGGAGGTGGTCAGGGAATGTTGTGGGTATGGCACCTGGGGAGGTGGTGGAGTCCTCATCCCTTGGAGGTGGTCAGGGAATGTTGTGGGTATGGAATCTGGGGAGGTGGTGGAGTCCTCATCCCTTGGAGGTGGTCAGGGAATGTTGTGGGTATGGCACCTGGGGAGGTGGTGGAGTCCTCATCCCTTGGAGGTGGTCAGGGAATGTTGTGGGTATGGAATCTGGGGAGGTGGTGGAGTCCTCATCCCTTGGAGGTGGTCAGGGAATGTTGTGGGTATGGAATCTGGGGAGGTGGTGGAGTCCTCATCCCTTGGAGGTGGTCAGGGAATGTTGTGGGTATGGAATCTGGGGAGGTGGTGGAGTCCTCATCCCTTGGAGGTGGTCAGGGAATGTTGTGGGTATGGAATCTGGGAGGTGGTGGAGTTCCCAATCCTTGGAGGTGGTCAGGGAATGTTGTGGGTATGGAATCTGGGAGGTGGTGGAGTTCCCAACCCTTGGAGGTGGTCAGGGAATGTTGTGGGTATGGCACCAGGGGGTTTGGTGGCCCTGGTGACCCAAAGAGCTTCACCTCTCTGACTCTCCCAAACACTTCCCAGCAGTTCTGAGCTGCTGCAGTCTGCTGGAGGAGGTTTTGACCTCTGAGGTGTGAAGTGGTTGTGCTGTGGCAGGGGTGGAAGGGAGGGTTGGATGTGTCTCACACTGCCTGCCCCAGGAGTTGATGATCTTAGAGGACTTCTCCAAACCCAGACAATTCTGAGGGTCAGCTCTGGCCAGCCACAGTTGGTCTGGGCCTGAAGTGGCAGAGGGGGAGGCAGGAGGAGCTCTGCTTGGAGGAGCTGCTCCATGGTGGTCGTCACGTCCAGGGGCTTCTCCTTGCTCATTCCCTTCTGTGAGGCAGCAAACACCTCCTACATGGAGACATGGCACTGGGCAGCATGGTTTAGTGGCCGTGGTGGGGTGGGGTTGGTGTCCCTGGAGGTCTTTTCCAACCTTCATGGTCCTCAAACCCTTCTGCAGGGAGCAATGAATGGGTCTGGAGCCCTTTCACTGTTCCTCTCCTGGCAGTGTTTTCCCTTCCTTATCTCAAAGCCCTCTTCTGGGACCAGCTCCTGGGCTGCCTTTTAGAGGACCAGGAGCTGTGTCCCCCCCCCACTGCTTGTAACCAAACTCTTCTCTTTTCAGCTGATGTGATGCTGGTGCAGCCCAGAGTAGAATTTATTCTGTCTTACATTGACCACATTGCTGGAGATGAGGATCACACTGACGGGGTGGTGGCCTGTGCTGCTGGACTCATAGGGTAAGAGTCCTCCACCCCCAGCCCAAAACCTTCCTGCAGCAGCCTGTCCTGACTCTCCCAAACACTTCCCAGCAGTTCTGAGCTGCTCCAGTCTGCTGGAGGAGGTTTTGACCTCTGAGGTGTGAAGTTGGTTGTGCTGTGGCAGGGGTGGAAAGCGGTAGGGTGGAAGGGAGGGTTGGATGTGTCTCACACTGCCTGCTCCAGGAATCTTTCATCCTGGGCTTTAAAACCAAAAAATGACATCTTGAACTCAGTTCCCTGGGGCACAGAGGGGCATGGGGGGAGCTGTTTCTGCCTTTTTCTCTTGGGTTTGGGTTGGGGCTATCAATCTTTTGGACAGGAGATTGAGTTGGGAGCAGCTTCAGGGAAGCCCTCAGCTCTCCTGCTGCTGCAAGCAGTGCCCACTTCACACAGCAATTGGAGCTCATGAGACAGCAAGACCTTGGCAGTGCCTGGAAGGTCCCTGGCACTCTCTGCCCCTTGGCCAAGAAGCTAAGGCCAGACACAGCCCAGTCATGAGCTGGGACCAACTGGTCTTGCTCCTTCCACCTTTGTGTCTCTGGAGCTGCTCTGTGGTTTTGATGTGGAGGTGTTCAAGATGTGGAGGTGTTCAAGGAGTGTGTGGACAGTTGAGGCTCCATCCCTGGAGGTATTCCAGCTCAGGCTCAACAAGGCTCTGAGCAACCTGTTCCAGTGGAGGATGTCCCTGCTGACTGCAGGGGGCTTGCACTCCATGACCTTTGGAGGTCCCTTCCAACCCAAACCCTTCTAGGATCCTAAGCTGGGTTTAGGTTTAGACCTAAGGGAGAAATTCCTTGCAGTGAGGCTGGGGAGACACTGGAGCAGGTTGCCCAAGGAGGTTGTGGAGGCTCCAACTGCTGAAGGCCAGGTTGGATGAGAGCTTGAGCAAGCTGGGCTGGCAGGAGCTGTCCCCTCTCATGGCAGGCCAGCTGGAAGGAACTTTGATCCTTCTGAAGATCCCATCCAACCCAAGCCATCCTGTGAAATCTCTGCCATGCTTTAGTGACCTCCAAGGGTGCTGGACTGGATGATCTTTCCAAGGATCTCTCCCACCCAAACCAAATCCTGCACTTCGGAGCTGGGAGTCAAACCTCTCTCTGCTAACGGTGCTGGTGCAGCGCTGCTCAACCTCCAAAACCTCTCTTTTTTTTCCTCTCTCTTTTTTTTCCTCTCTCTTTTTTTTCCTCTCTCTTTTTTTTCCTCTCTCTTTTTTTTCCTCTCTCTTTTTTTTCCTCTCTCTTTTTTTTCCTCTCTCTTTTTTTTTCCCTCTCTTTTTTTTCCTCTCTCTTTTTTTTCTCTCTCTTTTTTTCTCTCTCTTTTTTTTCTCTCTCTTTTTTTCTCTTTTTTTTTCTCTCTCTTTTTTTTTCTCTCTCTTTTTTTTCTCTCTCTTTTTTTTTTCTCTCTCTTTTTTTTTCCTCTCTCTTTTTTTTTCCTCTCTCTTTTTTTGTCCCCTCTCTTTTTTTTTGTCCCCTCTCTTTTTTTTTGTCCCCTCTCTTTTTTTTTGTCCCCTCTCTTTTTTTTTGTCCCCTCTCTTTTTTTTTGTCCCCTCTCTTTTTTTTGTCCCCTCTCTTTTTTTTTGTCCCCTCTCTTTTTTTTGTCCCCTCTCTTTTTTTTGTCCCTCTCTTTTTTTTTGTCCCCTCTCTCTTTTTTTGTCCCTCTCTCTCTTTTTTGTCCTCTCTCTCTTTTTTGTCCTCTCTCTCTCTTTTTTGTCCCTCTCTCTCTTTTTTGTCCACTCTCTCTCTTTTTTGTCCCCTCTCTCTCTTTTTTGTCCTCTCCTCTCTCTTTTTTTGTCCCCACTCTCTTTTTTTTGTCCCCTCTCTCTTTTTTTGTCCCCTCTCTTTTTTTTTTTTTTTTTTTTTTGGGATGCCTTCTCCTGCAGGGACTTGTGTACAGCCTTTGGGAAAGATGTCCTGAAATTAGTAGAAGCTAGACCCATGATCCATGAACTGCTAACTGAAGGCAGGAGATCCAAGACGAACAAAACGAAGACCCTCGCGACCTGGGCGACGAAAGAGCTGAGGAAGCTGAAGAACCAAGCTTGGTAAGGGATGCCCCCCTGACCCCCACCACCCTCCACCACCCCCCAGCAGGCAATTGCCTCCACTCCTGAGGCTGAAAGAGCTGCTGCACAAAGCCCCTCTGCTCTAGGAGGTTGCTTCTCCTTCAGCTTCCTGCGAACAGGCCCCGGCTGGGGTCTTGTAGAGCACAGAAAACAAAAGGGAAGAATGGGGTGAGGGGCTGGGGAGGGGGCTGCCAGGAGGGGCTGGGGAGGGTGAGGGGGCTGCCAGGAGGGGCTGAGGAGGGTGAGAGAGCTGCCAGGAGGGGCTGAGGGAGGGGGAGGGGGCTGCCAGGAGGGGCTGGGGAGGGTGAGGGGGCTGCCAGGAGGTGCTGAGGAGGGTGAGGGGGCTGCCTGGAGGGGGAGGGGGAGAGGGGCTTCCAAGGAGCTCAGCATCCATGCTAGCTGGGGGCAATCCTAGTTTAGACTAAAAGAGGAAGATTTAGGCTGCATGAGGAAGAAAGTTTTTATGCTGAGGGTGGGCAGAGCCAGGCCCAGGCTGCCCAGGGAGGTGTAGGAGCTGCCCCATCCCTGGAACCATTCCAGGTCAGGTTGTTTGGGGCTGTGAGCAGCCTGCAGAGTTCCTTCATGCTGGGGGAGTTGGGGCTGTTCAGCCTGGAGAAGAGAAGGCTCCAGGGAGACCTCAGAGCAGCCTTGCAGGACCTGAAGGGGCTCCAGGAGAGCTGGGGAGGGACTTGGACAAGGGCTGGGAGGGACAGGATGAGGGAGAATGAGAGTGGAGATAAGGAGGAAATTCTTGCCAGGGAGAGCCTGGCACAGGTTCCCAGGGAGGCTGTGGCTGCCTCCTCCCTGGAGGTGTTCAAGGCCAGGCTGGATGAGGTCCTGAGCAGCCTGGGCTGGTGGGAGGTGTCCCTGCCCATGGCAGGGGGGTTAGAAGTGTCTGACCTTGAAGCTCCCTTCCCACCCAACCCATCCCATGACTGGTGGGGAAGTTCTTTCCCAGCTTCCCCCACCCCTGTGCCTCTCTGCTTCCTTCACAGATCTGGTTTACCATTGCCACCTGAGCTGGGGAGGAAAAAAAAAAGAAGAAAAACAAGAATCGAAAAGAAAAAAAACCACACAGGAAAAAAAAAAAAAACAACAACAAAAAAATCTCCAACCTTTGGAAAAAAACCAACCCAGAAGTGAGGAGTGTGCAAGGATGCTGAATGTTTGGGAATGAGAGGATGAGTGAGTGAGTGAGTGAGGCTTGAAACACCACCACCACCACCACCACCACGTTGCAAATCCCACCACAGCAGCAGCAGCAGCAGCAGCTGGCAGCCAAGCTTTGAGCACTGAGAAGCTAAACCAACAACAACAAAAAAACCAACCCCAAAACCCCACTTGGAAGAAGATCCAACTTTGGGAGAAGGGGGAGGGAAAAATAAGAGCAACCAGCAAGGACTTGGCTTCTCCAGCCCTGGCCCAGCACAGGGATAAAAGGATTCAACCAACCAGTTTGAGAGGAGAGGAAAAAAAACTTTGTGGAGTTCAACTGTGGTGCTTCATAGATGATTTCTTTTTGTTTGTTTGGTTTGGGGTTTTTTTTGTTTGTTTATTTCTGGTTTTTCTTTTTTTGTTGTTTTTTCTTTTTTTTTGTTTTTTTGAGGGGCTCGAAGTCTGGGATTATAGATTTGATTTTTTTTTTTTTTTTTTTCTTATTAGGGTGGTGGTGGTGGTTGGAAGGAGGATGGAAAGCTTGGAAAGGTTTCTCCAACCACACTTTGGGTTTTTTTTTTTTTGCTGTCACCACGCTTGGCAGTGCCCTGGGAGGAAAGGAAACAGAGGAGAGAAGGAAAATAAGTTGGGGGGCAGGGGAGAGGGGAAGGGGGTGAAGGATTTTTTGAGTCTAGGGGGGAGTGAGTGTGTGTGAATGAGGCAGTGTCCACATTCTCAACTTCAAGTCATTGCAGTTTTCTTTTTCTTTGGTTTTTTGTTTTCTTTTTTTTTTCCTTTGGATTCTTTTTCTCCCTCCTATCCCCCTCCCCCCCCCCCCCCCCCCTTCTTCCTCCCTCCCCTCCCCGGCTAAAAAGAAAAAAAAAAACCACAACAAAACAACAACAAAACCAACCCCAAAATCCAAGGGTTGCATTTCATCACCTAAGCCAAGTTCAGTCCTGATTTTGCAGGGTTTAAGAGATGGATAAAATGAGGCAAAATGAAGTGGAAAAGAAACAAAACAAAAGAATAAGGAGGAAAAATTCAGAAAAATAAGAAAAAAAAAATCAGAAAAAGTCTCTCTTTAGGGCTTTTATTTTTTTTTGGTTTTTTTTTGGTTGTAGGGAAAAACACTGAAGGAATGTTCAGAGCTCCCCTCCTGTTCCTGAGTGCTTTCCATGAGTCTCTTAATTCCTTCCTTAATTGTTCAACTGTGAATGTAGAAGTGGAGAGGAGGGGGGGAGGGAGAGGGGGAAAAAAAAAACCCACACAAAAAAAACAACCCCAAAACCACAACAAAACAAGGAAAAGTGACAAATCTAGAGGGGAATCAACCCAAAATCCCTTTCCCCCCCCCCCAAAAAAAAAAAAAGGTTTAAAAGTGCTCTGAATTTGGCAGCGAAGAAGGCAAAAAAAAAAAAAAAAAAAAGGGAAATATCTTCTGGGGTTTGTTTATTTTTTTTTTTTTGGTGTACTGTAGCAGTCCCCTGACACCCACCGGGGGGAAAAAAAAAAACAAAACACCACAATAAATTGTGCCAAAGAGTTGCAAATTATAAATAAATTAAAAAAAAAAAAAAACCACTTCAGGTGAAGAATAATTTTTAAAAAAGGTTAAAAACCACCACCAACAAAAAAAAAATCAACCAGAAGTTTGATTTGGAACCTGCTTTTTTTTTTTTTTTTTTAAATTTTATTTTATTTTTGAGGCCTTTTTTGTGGCTCTTGATTGGATTTGATGTGGTTTATTATTTTCTTTTGGGTTTGGTTTATTTTGTTTGGGTTTTGGGGGTTTGTTTGGGGTTGTGTTATTTTTGGGGGGGGTGGTCTCTCGCTGCACAATTAGCAACAACAAAAAGATGATTTAAAAAAAAAAAAAGTTGGGAAGAAAAAAAAAGACAAAAAAAAAAAAAGAAATTTATATAAAATATTATATTATAACTGACTTGAGCTTACACAAGAAGGCACTTGTAAAAGGTTCTATTTTTCCACTGCAGTTGAATAAAATGGTGTCAAACATTCCCCACTACTTTTCCCTTTTGTATTCTTGCTTCAAAAAAAAAAAACAAAACACCAAAAAACCCCCACAAAAAAAAAAAAAACCCCAAACCAACCCCCCTGGAATGCTGATTTCTTCCTAATTAGCCTTAATTAACTTTAGTTTGTGGGTGGTTTTATTTTTTTTTTTCCTCTTTCAATGGAGCAACTCAAATCTGTTCTCTCCCTCCTCCCTCCAATTGCTCAATGAAGAAGGATCAGAAATTTTTCTTTTTTTTCCTTGATTTTTCTTTATTATTTTTCCTTTTTTATCTTTTTTCTTTATTTTTCTTTTTTTCTTTTTCTTCTTCTTTACTTTTATTTTTCTTTTACTTTTTTTCTTTTCCTTTTTCCCTTTTCCTTTTCCCCCCTTTTCCTCTTTTTTCCCCCTTTTCCTCTTTTTTCCCCCTTTTCCTCTTTTTTCCCCCTTTTCCTCTTTTTTCCCCCTTTTCCTCTTTTTTCCCCCTTTTCCTCTTTTTCTCCCCCTTTTCCTCTTTTTCTCCCCCTTTTCCTCTTTTTCTCCCCCTTTTCCTCTTTTTCTCCCCCTTTTCCTCTTTTTCTCCCCCTTTTCCTCTTTTTCTCCCCCTTTTCCTCTTTTTTCCCCTTTTCCTCTTTTTTCCCCTTTTCCTCTTTTTTCCCCCTTTTCCTCTTTTTTTCCCCTTTTCCTCTTTTTTCCCCCTTTTCCTCTTTTTTCCCCCTTTTCCTCTTTTTTTCCCCCTTTTCCTCTTTTTTCCCCCTTTTCCTCTTTTTTCCCCCTTTTCCTCTTTTTTCCCCCTTTTCCTCTTTTTTCCCCCTTTTCCTCTTTTTTCCCCCTTTTCCTCTTTTGTTCCCCTTTTCCTCTTTTGTTCCCCCTTTTCCTCTTTTGTTCCCCCTTTTCCTCTTTTGTTCCCCCTTTTCCTCTTTTGTTCCCCCTTTTCCTCTTTTGTTCCCCCCTTTTCCTCTTTTGTTCCCCCCTTTTCCTCTTTTGTTCCCCCCTTTTCCTCTTTTGTTCCCCCTTTTCCTCTTTTGTTCCCCCTTTTCCTCTTTTTTCCCCCCTTTTCCTCTTTTTTTCCCCCCTTTTCCTCTTTTTTTCCCCCCTTTTCCTCTTTTTTTCCCCCCTTTTCCTCTTTTTTTCCCCCCTTTTCCTCTTTTTTTCCCCCCTTTTCCTCTTTTTTTCCCCCCTTTTCCTCTTTTTTTCCCCCCTTTTCCTCTTTTTTTCCCCCTTTTCCTCTTTTTTTCCCCCCTTTTCCTCTTTTTTTTCCCCCCTTTTCCTCTTTTTTTCCCCCCTTTTCCTCTTTTTTTCCCCCCTTTTCCTCTTTTTTTCCCCCCCTTTTCCTCTCTTTTTTCCCCCCTTTTCCTCTTTTTTCCCCCTTTTCCTCTTTTTTTTCCCCCTTTTCCTCTTTTTTTTCCCCCTTTTCCTCTTTTTTTTCCCCCTTTTCCTCTCTTTTTTCCCCCCTTTTCCTCTCTTTTTCCCCCCTTTTCCTCTCTTTTTCCCCCCTTTTCCTCTCTTTTTTCCCCCTTTTCCTCTCTTTTTTCCCCCCTTTTCCTCTCTTTTTCCCCCCTTTTCCTCTCTTTTTCCCCCCTTTTACTCTCTTTTTCCCCCCTTTTCCTCTCTTTTTCCCCCCTTTTCCTCTCTTTTTCCCCCCTTTTCCTCTTTTTTTTTCCCCCCTTTTCCTCTTTTTTTCCCCCCTTTTCCTCTTTTTTTCCCCCTTTTCCTCTTTTTTTCCCCCCTTTTCCTCTTTTTTTCCCCCCTTTTCCTCTTTTTTTCCCCCCTTTTCCTCTTTTTTTCCCCCTTTTCCTCTTTTTTTCCCCCTTTTCCTCTTTTTTTCCCCCTTTTCCTCTTTTTTTCCCCCTTTTCCTCTTTTTTTCCCCCTTTTCCTCTTTTTTTCCCCCTTTTCCTCTTTTTTTCCCCCTTTTCCTCTTTTTTTCCCCCTTTTCCTCTTTTTTCCCCCTTTTCCTCTTTTTTCCCCCTTTTCCTCTTTTTTTCCCCCTTTTCCTCTTTTTTTCCCCCTTTTCCTCTTTTTTTCCCCCTTTTCCTCTTTTTTTCCCCCTTTTCCTCTTTTTTCCCCCTTTTCCTCTTTTTTTCCCCCCTTTTCCTCTTTTTTTTTTTTCTTGCTTCCCCCTCCCTATCTCTCTTTCCAGGAACAACCCAGCAATAAAAATAAGCCAAGAAAACAAACCCAGAGGGAGGTGCAGGGCTTTGAGACTTGTGGATTTTTTTGTTTTGGTTGTTTCTTTTGATTTCTTTTTTTGGTTTTGTTTTTTCCTTTCATTTTGGGTTATTTCATTTCATTTTCTCTTAATTCAGCTGCTTGGATGATTTCCCTCCCCTCAATCTGTAAATCCCCACCTCTGGTCCATGGGCATTTCACTTACTGGGGGAGGGAGAGAGTGGAGAAAACCTCAGCCAGGGTTGGTTTAGTTGTGGTTTGGGGTTTGGTTTTTTTTGTTTCCCCACCCTAATTTTTTAAAATTATTTTTATTGTGTTCTTTGGTTTGGTTTTTTTTTTTTTCTCTTGGGTTGTTTTGGTTTGTTGGGGTTTTTTTTTTTTTTTTTTTTTTTGTTGGTTGGTTGGGTTCTGTTTAGGTTTTTTGTTTGGGATTTTTTTTTTGTTTTTTTGTTTGGTTGGTTTGGGGATTTTTTGCTGTGGGAGTGTTTGGGTTTTTTGTGTTTTGTTTTTTGGGGGTTTGGGGCTTTTGTGGAGTTTGAGGGATTTGGGGGGGGGTTGTGCTTTTTTGTGTTTTTTTTTTTTTGTTTGTTTGAGTTTTTGATTTCTGTTTGATTTGGTTTTTTTGGGGGGTTGTTTGGTTTTTATTTGTTACTGATTTTGGGGTTTTGTTCATTTGGTTTGGGTTGGATTTTTTTGGAGGGTTTTATTTGGTTGGTTTGATTTTTATTTTTTTTCAATTTTTTTTTTTTTAAACCCAATATGATCTTTTGGGTTCCCATTTTAGGGCTGGAATCCACTTTTTTTGGTTTGGTTTTTTTTGGTGTTTTTTATTTCTTTTATTTGCCCATCTGCACTGCAGCATCCCACACTTAGCTCTTGTACAGGGTATCAGCTATGTGCCTTTCAGTGCTGGGTTCAGATTGCAGTCGAAGTGCCGACTTTGAACCAGTCTACAAAACAAACAAACAAGATTAAATAAAGAAAAAGAATGAAATTTAAAAAAAAAAAAAAAAAAACAGGTTTGAAGAAAGAAAAAAGGGAGCTCTGGAAAAAAAACAAAACAAAAAAACAGCTCCAGAGCTTTTAACTTGGGGAGAAAAAGAGGGGGTTAGGGGAGTGGGGAGGAAAGGGGAAAGAAAAAGAAAAACCCCTGGGTCACATTTCTAGTAATTGCCTTTTTTTTTTTCCTTTCTTTTCTGGTTTTTTTGCCTTTTTTTTTTTTTTTTAGTTGGTTTCTTGAGGTTTTTGGGGGGTGGGGAATTTCCTAGAAAAATAAAGAAATAATAATTAAAAAAAAAAAAAAGAAAAAAAAAGAGTTAAAAATTCAAAAATGCTGGGGGGGAAAAAAGAAAGAAAAATGAGAGGGGAAAAAATGAGAGAAAAAATGAGAAAAAATTGAGAGAAAAAAAATTTAAAAAGAGGAAAAAATGAGAAAAAAATAAAAAATGAGAGGAAAAAAATGAAAAAAAAAAAGAGAATTAATTAAAAAAAAAAAAAAAAAAGCCATTCCTGAAGTTGGGGAGGGGGTGTGGAGGGGAAGGAAGCAATCTGATCATTCCTCAGTGCTACCTGTTTCTGTCCTGTGTGGCTGTTCAGCTGTAGACAGCAGGAGAATAAAGTACACTGAGACAGTAGTGGAAACAAAGCCTCTGTGTCTGGCCTCTTCCTTCGCAGGGGGAGAGAGAGGGAGGTTGGGTTGGGGAATTCAATTCTCTTGGAGCCTAGGGATTGTCCTGCTGGAAAGCCAACCCCCTGTGGAGGAAGGTCTGGGAGGGCTGGGGGATAGTTCTCCATAGGGCAGTGGTGGTCTGGGATGCAGCAAGGGAAGTGGGGCCGGAAGGGGCAGGGAGGTTCTCTGCCCCCTCTGCTCTGCCCTGGTGAGACCACACCTGGGGTGCTGGGTCTGGTTTTGGGCTCCATCACTGTGAGACAGAGAGAGATCTGATGGAGAGAGTCCAGTGGGGGCTATGAGGATGATGAAGGGCCTGGAGCAGCTCTGTGAGGAGCAAAGGAGAAGAGCAGCTCCAGAGAGGATCTGAGCAATGCTCAGCAAGAGCTAAAGGCTGGGGGGGGCAAGAGGCTGGGGCCAGACTCTGCTCAGTGGTGCCCAGGGACAGGGCAAGAGGCACAAAGTGGAGCCCAGGAGGTTCCATCTGAGCAGGAGGAGAAAGTTGTTTGTTGTGAGGGTGCTGGAGGCCTGGAGCAGGCTGCCCAGAGAGGTTGTGGAGAGCTTCCAACCCCCCCTGGGCACTGTGCTGCTGGGCAAGCTGCTGTGGGTGCCCTGCTGGAGCAGGGGAGGTTTGATTGGGTGAGCTCCAGAGGTCCCTTCCAGCCCAGACCATGTTGGCATTCCATGACTCTGGCATTCTGAAGGGCATAGGTTTGTGCTGCTGGGGGCCAGGTTTCATCTCTTTAATGCACCCCTGGCCTTTTAGCTCCCATCCAGACCCCTTCCTTAACTGATCTCTGCCCATTTCTTGGGGGGCTGTAGGGCAGGATCCAACTCTCCAAAGCTTCTCTGACAAAGCCTTCCCCAGCCAAAGCCTTCCCCACCCAAAGCCTTCTCCACCCAAAGCCTTCCCCACCCAAAGCCTTCCCCACCCAAAGCCTTCCCCATCCAAAGCCTTCCCCACCCAAAGCCTTCCCCATCCAAACCCTTCCCCAACCAAACCCTTCCCCATCCAAACCCTTCCCCATCCAAACCCTTCCTCCCACACTCCAGCACCAACACCACATCCCCTCTGCCCTCAGTGACAGAGCTTGGAGAAGCCTCCAATTCCCTATGGATTCACAGAACTGAGTCCTTTTCCTCCTACCTCGACCCCCCCACACCTTTCTTTTTGTTTCCTTTCCTTTTTTTTTTTTTTTTTTTTTTGGTTGGTTTTGTATTTCCTGCTGCTTCATCCTCCCAGCTCCTGCCTCGGCGTCTCCCTGCCAGCGCCCGGCCCCCGCCGCGGTGGCACAGAGACTGTGTGGGTGTCACTGAGTGAGTGACAGAGCAACCATTTCCTCTCTGGGGGGAGCTGGAGGTGACAGCAGTGTGTCAGCAGCCATATGCTGGCACCCTGGCACCCGAGGGGAGCGAGGCCATCCCCATCCCGGGGCTGTTTTTAGGGGCTGGACCATCACCGGTGGTTTCCTGCCCATGGAGGGGGTGAGGTGGGGAATGGGAGGGAGGGAGGGAGGGAGGGGGTGGCTTGAGGTGAGCAGGAGGTGGTGGAGTCACCAAGCCTGGATGTGTTCTAAAGGGTGGTTTGGATGTGGTGCTTGGGGATCAGAGAATTGGCAGGGTTGGAAGGGACCTCAAGGCTCAGCCAGTTCCAACCCCCCTGCCATGGGCAGGGACACCTCACACTACAGCAGGTTGCTCACAGCCACCTCCAGCCTGGGATGAGGCTTCCACCACCTCCCTGGGCAACCTGTGCCAGTCTCTCACCACCCTCATGGGGGGGAAAAAAAAATAAACCTCTTCCTAACATCCAATCTGAATCTGCCCATTTCTAGTTTTTTTTGTTTGTTTTTTTTTTTTTTACCCCATTCCCCCTGGCATCGTGGTGCTGAGCAGGGAGCTCGAGCAGGATGATCTCCAGAGGTCCCTCCCAACCTCCACCACGCTGGGAGGCTGTGCCCAGGTGCTCAGTGTGAGCCTTGAGCTGGTGTCACTGCTCTGCAATGCAACTTTCCAGCCAAGGAGACCTTCTGTTTGCATCTCCTCTCCCAAACCTTCTGAGGTGCTGCCAGGGAGCAGGACAGGTTGGTGGCTACTGAGGAGCACTGGAGGAACCTCTTTGGAGGAACCTCTCTGGAAGGGCCTTGCTGGAACAGCCTCTTGTGGCACGTGGGGCACTGCCATGGCATCACTCACCTCCCCTCATGGAGCTTTCCTGCCATGACCAAGAGCCCAGATGGGCCAGGTCCAGCCCTGCCCACTGCCAGGGGCTGGATGTGCTGCGTGGGTGCTGAGCCAGGATCAGGGTGATTAGGAAAGGGCTGTGCTGATCAGGGACAGGCTCCAGCACAGGGACTTACAGGGCTTTGTGCTCTCCCAGTCACAGGATGTAGCTTTCCAAAGCTTCTAATCCCCCTGGATCCTCCTCCACTTGTTGCTCCCCTGGCCAGGCCAGGGTCAGGGTTGTGTGAGGACTCTCAGCCTTTCACTTGGTTCCTGCCAGGCTGAGCTGGAGCCTGCAGAGAGATGTGGCATGGACACAAATTTGGGGACACGAAGAGGATCTCCAGAGGTTCCTTCCAACCCCTAACATTCTGTGACTTCCACCACCACAGCTCTCTGGTACCACTCAGCACCATGGTCTCCTCCATCCATGCATGCTGCTGCCTCTGAGCCTTCCCAAAGTCTCTCCAGTCTTGGAGATGTGGATCTGGGGGAGCTCAGAGTGTGCTCTGCTGGTCCTGGTTGCTGAGTCACAGCCTTCACACACAGGGCACCGTGGGGAGCCCCAGGCTGGGAATGTTGCTGCAGCCTTGGCACAGGGGTGAGCACCTCGGGGAGGGTGCTCAGATACCCCCGAGGATGCCTCCAGCCCACCCAGGGATGTCTCCAGCTGCCTAGGGATGCCTCCAGCCTGCCCAGAGATGTCTCCAGCCTGCCTAGAGATGCCTTTAGTCCACCTAGAGATGCCCCCAGCTGCCTAGGGATGCCTCCAGCCCACCTAGGGATGCCTCCTGCCCCCCCAGGGATGCCTCACATGGGTGGGAGACAAGCTCAGCACTGACATTTTGAACATCCAGAGCTGCTCTTCCAAGCCAGTGTGGCTCCAGTGGGGCCACATAAGCCAAGTGGGGAACCTGAAGGGCTCCTTCGTGCCTCCTGAATGTGGTTCATGAGGGTAACAGATGGCAGGTGACCTCTGAGGATGATGAAGATGATGTCTGGGGCTTCAGCTGATGTTTCTGGCACAGTTCAAGCCTCCTGTGAGCCTGGGGAGTTTGCAGCCTCCAAGCAGCAGAGGCTGCTCCTGCAGGCTGGGCTCAGGTGGGATTGATCCTGCCCTGCTCTTCCTCTTCTTTTCCCCTGCCCATTCCTTCCTCTTCCTCTTCCTCTTCCTCTTCCTCTTCCTCTTCCTCTTCCTCTTCCTCTTCCTCTTCCTCTTCCTCTTCCTCTGTTCTTCCCTTGCTCTTCCCCTTCTCTTCCCCTGCTCTTCCCTTGTTCTTCCCTTGCTCTTCCCCTGCTCTTCCCTTCCACTTCCCCAGCTTTTCCCCTTTCTCTTCCCCTTCTCTCTCCTTGCTCTTCCCCAGCTCTTTCCCCTGCCCTCATCACTCCCTGCCACGGGCACTGCACTAATTAGCCAAGACCTTGAGCCTGCCCAAAACGCATTAGAGTTAAATAATTCAGCTCTGGAGCTAAGATGGGAAGCTGGGAGAGAGAGAGGGAGAGAGAGAGAGGAGTGAGAGGTGCTTGGAAAGGCAGCAGGAGGCAGCCCCCAGGCACAGGGGGGCAGCAGGGACTGACCTGAGCAGGCAGCAGAGGCCTGTGTGAGGTTGGGGGGAGGGAGAAATGGGGGGGAGGGTGGATGAGGAGCAGGACACTGAAGCAGCTGAGAAGCTGTCAGAGCCCCTGGGCAGGGAGGTGGCTGCTGGGGGCTCCTCTGCTGCCAGCAAAGCTGGGAGACAAGAAGGCTGATGGGGTGAGTGTGGGCAGCCCTGCCCACAGCCCTGCCCACAGCCCTGCCTGCATCCATGTCTGTATCCCTGCCCATTTCCCTGCCTGCATCCATGTCTATATCCCAGCCAGCATCCCTGCCAGCATCCCTGCCCACAACCCTGCCTGCATCCATGTCTGTATCCCTACCCACATCCCCACCAGCATCTCTGCCTGCATTCCTTCCAGCATCCCTGCCCACCCCTGTCTGTATCCCTGCCTGTATCCCTGCCTGTATCCCTGCCTTCATCCCTGCCAGCATTCCCTGCCTTCATTCCCTGTCCCCTTTCCCTGCCTGCACCCTGCCCACACCCCTGCCCCCTGGCACTGTCCCAGCACAGGCAGGTGCCACCTCCTTCAGGCTGACCTCCCAGCTCAGCACCACTCACCCCCAACCCCCCCAGTCACTCCACACAGGGACACTGCTGGAAGCAGGGATTTTCCCTGACTTTGCAGTAATTCCTGGGAAAAGTGGCTGGGAATGCAGCTTCAGAGCCCTTCCCATCTCTTTGGGTGTTGCACCTCTCAGCCACCACACCTCACACCTCCTGGGGTGCTGGAGGAGAGATCCTCTGCCACTGGGGGGGATCTTCCCAGGATGAAGCTGGTTCCCAAAGGCAGCAGCAAAGGAACCTTCCCTGAGGTTCCTCCGGGATTCAAACTTCTCAGGAACTGCTGGGAGAAGGAGGAAAGGTCCTGGAGTGGGGGATGCCTCCTGGTCCCCTCACATCCCTGCTGCAGCAGGCTGGGGGTGCCCTGTGCCCCTCAGGACAGCTGCTGGAGCAGGGCTGCAGCATCAGGAGGAGCAGAGCATCCCATGGGATAACCAGCCTGGATCTGGCTCTGCCTGGAGCTGCAGTCCTGGGTGGTGCATTGGTTGTGCCACGAGGAGCCTGAATCCTGGCATCTGCCTCACTTGAGTGCTCTCCTCCTGCTTCCAAAGCCTTCCTCTGCCTCCCTCCTCCTCTCCACAGCTGGGCCCTGCACCAGCTCCCACGGGTGGCTGCAGATCTTGTCCTCAACGCACGACCAACTTCCGTGCCCTGCACGCAGCCTCTCAGGAGGGCTCCGTGGGGGGCACTGGGTCGTGCCCCCTCCCTGCCCGCTGCATGCCAGCCCCTGCCCCACGCGTGGGGCTGTTTGCTTGGAGTCAGCATTAACTTCGGACCTGATGTCAAAAGCCTTCATTTGCACTTCAAAGAGCAGTGCAGCAGTTTCCCAGCTCAGAACAAAGCCGGAGCTGGCACCCAGGGTTTTTTCTGGGGCCCTGTTTGCAGCAGAGCCCTGGCAACGGGCAGGCAGGAGGCACAATCCTTCCCCTGGCATCAGTTGGTCTTCTCCTTCCTCTCACCCCAGCCCTGTGGCCACCTAAGAGCTGGTTTTGTTTGGGCCAACGTGCCCATGCCCTGGCAGGAACTCAGGTGGAAGCAGCTGCCCGTTGCTTCCCAAAGCCACAGAGCAGCCTGGTGCCCACCTGGCATCGACCTCCCAAAGCCCTCTGGGCCTCACATCCCTGAGCTCAGCTCAGAAACTCCCCAGCACAGTGCCCAGCTTCTGCTCCAGCCCTGGGCACCACCTGGCATCCCAGCATCCCAGCAGTGGTACCCACTGATGCCAGCCTGGGGTGGGCAGGGGTCCAGCCCCGCTCTGGTGATGATGCTCCATGGGCTGAGTCACCACCCAGGCTCCATCCCAGTGATGATGCAGTGCTGGGAAGTGGGGGGGGAGGTTAGGGTGGGGGTGGGGGTCCCATGGGTGCTCCTCAGCTGAGGGCTTTGCTCCCTTTGGCGTCTCCAAGGAGGGGGCACCAAGCCAAGCACCCAGCACTGCCCAGTGTCGTATGATGGATGCAGATGGGATGCAGGATGTGACTCTCTCCCCAGTCACAATCCTTAGGTCTTTGCTTCCTTCCTCCCCGCTTCCCAGGTCATCCAGGGGGGGCTGGATGAGGCCTTGGTGAGGACCCTGGTGCCATGCAGCACACTGAGGTGTGTGGGTGCCAGGCTGGCAGCGATGCCCCTGCCACTGCAGGAGGGGGCAGGGGTCGGTCCCTAGGGGCTCTGGGCTCACCGGTGGAGCCCCCAGCAGCAGCAGCAGTGCCAGGGAAAGGAGAGCAGCTATTAATATCCCTGCGCAGCAGCAGCACCGGGAAAAAAATGTCATTCCATGATGGAAGCGGCTCCGGGAGAACAATTCAGGGAATAAAGGGAGAGGGAACGGGAGAGAGGGGGGGGGATGAAGCCAGCCCAGCCCCCACCGCTTGTGGCTCTGCCCTCACCTCCCGGGTGCTCTCCGGAAGGGGACAAATCCCCCCCCGGCCCCCGGGATCAGCACCGCTCTTGGTCCCCTAGCTGGAGGAGGGGGTTGGGGTCCGGTGCGTCCCCGACACTTCCCATCCCGGGGAATGGCGGCCTGGGGGCGGGAGACGTCCGGTGCCGTCCCGGGAGCATGCCCGGGACCTGCCGTGCCCCGGGTGATGGTTTTTATTTGGGGGGGAGGGGGGCAGCACCGGGGGCGGCACCGGCGTGTGGCGGGGGGGAGGGGTTGGCGGCTGCCCGGTGCCCACGTGGTTTCTCGGTGTCTCCGGAGCGGAAGAAACGGCGGGGCCGGGGCCGGGGCTGCGGCGGGGGCGGTCGGGACCGCGACTGACACCGGAACCGGGAACGGGACCTAACGGTGCAGGGAAGGAGCCGCAGCTCGGTGGGTACCGCCGCAGCCACCGCATCACCGGTGAGTGCGGGGCCTGGACCGGGGCTGGGGGGGGTGGGGGTGGGAACCGGACTGCCCGCACCCTCCCTGGGCCTGTCTCCTTCATCCCCGGTTCCATCTCCCCCCACTACCCACAGGTCCATCTCCGGTTCCAGCCCCGGTTCCAGCCCCATCCCCGGTACCATCTTCATCCCCGGTTCCATCTCCGCTTAGCATCTTCATCCCGTTTCATCTTCATCCCCCGTTTCATCCCTAATCCCGGTTCCATGTCCGGTTCCATGTCCGGTTCCATGTCCGGTTCCATCCCCGGTCCCCTCCTGCGTCTCCAAACGCAACCCCAACCCCAGCCGCGGCGACCCCCGGGCTCGGTGCGACACCGGCCCGGCCCTGGGATGCTCGGGAAGGTTTTACTGGAGGTACCGGAGCCAGGCCGAGCCCCCACCGCCGGTACCTGCCACCCCCTCCCGGGCTCAGCCGCCTGCCCGGGCCCCGCTCCCTGGGTCGGGGGTAGTCGCGGGGGGTACGGTCGACCTGCGCCCCTTTTGCACTCCGGTTGAGCGGTTGGCAGCCCGGTTGGCAGCCCGGTTGCCCCGACGGTGATGGCATCAGCCCCCTCCCTGCACCCTGCCGACCTCCCAGCAGCAGGGAAGGCAGCCGAGAAGCTCTCAGCACTGAGGAGGGGGCTTTGGGGGGGGGATGGGAGGGGGCTTCTCCCAGCTGCGGCTCCCCGAGGCTCGGGCCAGGGGGTACCTGGCTTTGGGGGGGGAGGGATGGGAGGGGAGGAGGAGGGGGGAAGCTTAAGTCCCACCAAACGCATCCTCCCAGACCCCTCCCCTTCCTCCCCAAACTGGGCTGTGCCTCTCCCCAGATGCCAGCTGGGTGCTGGCATCCCGGTGGCATCTGCTGCCTGGCACAGCTTGTTCCCATCCCCATCCCCACCGGGTGCTGCCACCCGCCAGCCAAACCTCCCCCCCCGCCCCCCCGTGTGTGTGTGTCCCCCAGCCCCCCTCAGGCAGTGTCCCGCTGCCGGGGAAGCTGCAGCCCCATTTTGGGTTTATTTCCTTTGGTTTTGTTTTTCCCCCCAGGGCATTTCGTAGGCCTGGAGCAAGGGCTGAGCGCTGGCGGCCCGGAGGCAGCGCAGGGCGGCCCTGGAGAGCTCCTCTCCTGCCCCTTCGGAACCCGATGCCAGCGCTGCCGTCTCCCTCTGCCCCTCTCGTGGTGCTTCTGCCCAGCTCCTCCTGCCCCCCGCCGCCCCCTGCCGACGCCTGAGACGCCTCTGCCCGCGCCGCAGCCCTGCCCAGCCTGCACCGCTTCGCCCCGCGCCCGGGGCACACCACAAGGCAGGTGGCACAGCCTGGCACAAGCCAGGGAAACTGAGGCACAGAGCACAGAGTCAGGCCTGGGGACTCCGGGTACAGAGCTGCAGGCTTCCCCCGATCCCTGCTTGGCACCCGTGCGGTGCCACCTTCCCCCAGGAGCCCTGGGGAGGGGTTTGGGCACCGATGGCTCCCAGGGCTCCTGGGGGTTTGTTTGGAGGGGGGGCAGCAGGGGCTTGGGGAGTCAGGGTTGGGCTTATTGGGGTGCTTCAGTTTCTCCAAGTGATGGTGATGGTGGTGGTGATGATGCCCAGCCTGCATCACCTCCCCCAGAGCTGCTGCCCGCCGCAAGGCAGGTGGCACAGCCTGGCACAGAGGGGGAAACTGAGGCACAAAGCCAAGCTGGGGGACTCTGGGTGCAGAGCTGCTGCCAGGTTCTGTGTGCCAAGGAAGCAGAATGTCCCATCCCTGCTTGGCTCCAACCCACGTGGTGCCCCCAAGAGCCTTGGCACCCACGGTTCCCAGCACTCCTGGGGTTGCTTTGAGGGGGCACCAGGGGCTTGGGGAGTCTGGGCTGGGCTTACTGGGATGCCTCACTTTCCCCAGGGGGATGATGATGATGATGATGGTGATGATGATGATGATGGTGATGATGCCCTCCCTGTGTAAGCAGAGCTGTGTCCCCTCCATCAGTGCCCAGGGGGCCCTGATTTGAGGCCCCTCACTCATTTAAGGTTGGGGACAGAGGAGGGGATGCAGTGCTGGGGGGGTGGGGGTGGTGTGCCCACATTTCCTCTTCCTGATCCTGATGGAGGCTGTGAAATGTGTGCCCAAAATTGCCCACGGGCCCTTGCCAAGCCCCACCCCCCACCCCGGGGCAGAGTGGGGCTGGAGGTGCCAGCAGGGCTGGGCTGGAGGTGCCAGCAGGGCTGGGCTGGCCCCAGGCTCTGGCGAGGCTCAGGGTGGGGCTGTCCCCATCACGTCACCTGGCAGCAATCTCCTCCCTCTCTCCCTCTCCTGCCTTTGTGCCATGAATTATTTGTGCCATGGCAGCTCCTGGAGGGCTGCCCGAGCCAGCGAGGCTGCGCCTGGCCAGATGCCACCCTGGTGCCCACCGGGTCCCCGGGTGGGATGGGGGCACTGTGGCAGAGCGCTGGTGCCCATGAGGTCCCCAACCAGGATGGGGGGGATGGTGCCAGAGCACCTGCATGCCCACTGTGCCTCCAGCTGGGATGTGGGTACAGTGCCAGAGCACTGGTGCCCATGGGGTGCCCACCCGGGGTGAGGGGAAAGTGCCAGACCACCCACCTGCCCATGGGCACCCAGGATAGGGGGGGGCCAGCACCACCTCACCCATGTGCCCATGCCAGCACTCAGCACCCCACTCACTGCCACCTCCCCAACCCAAGGCTGTGCCAGGACCCCTGGCAGAGCTCCTGGTGCCAGCAGCTTTTGGTAGCCTGCACCACCTCCCTTCAGGGGACAGATCCTGCAGCGCTGGTGCTGAGCGGTGCAGCAGGGTGGGCTGGGCAGGTTTGGGGAGCAGCAGGCAGGTGTGCCCGGGGTGTGTGGGGGGGTGAGTGGCAGTGCCAGTATCTAGGGCACGGCGCAGGCTGCGTGGGAGGCCGGGAAGCAGCTCGCGTGTGGCACGGGGCTGCTATTCCTGGTGCCTGCTCCCGGGGGGGACGTGGGGAAAGTCACCCTGCCCCCCACCCCCCCCTCCTCTGCCCCCAGCCTGGGGTGTGCTCTGCCACCCTGGCTCCTGCTCTTGCCCCCCTCAAGGTGCTGCTGGCCCCTCCTGTGGGCGCTGTGGCACCCTTGGTGTGGCAGAGGTGAGGACCTGGCTGGGGTCCCCTCCCCTGCTGCCCTCTGGTGAACGCTGCAGGGTTGGAGCTGCTGCTGGTGCTGGTGCTGGTGCTGGTGGTGGCAGCTCCAGGGATCATCCTTCCTCCATCAGCCTTTGTGGTGGCACACACCAAGCTCCTGCAGACCCAGCTGTGTCCTCAGGACCCGGCTGGGCTCGGGGTGGGGCTGATCCATGGCCAGGATCCTGCTGATCCATGGCCAGGATCCTGCTGATCCACCCCAGGGCAGATCCTGCACCCAGCATCCCCACAGCCCAAGCTGCTCCAAGGACTTTGGGCTGCTCTTGGCCAGGTTCCTGGGATGGGTTGGGTTGGAAGGGACCTTCAAGATCACCTCTTTGCCATGGGCAGGGACACTTCCCACCAGCCTGAAGGTTGCTCAAGGTCCCATCCAGCCTGGCTTTGAACACTTCCAGGCTTGGAGCCTCCACAGCTTCTCTGGGTGCCCTGTTCCAGTGCCTCACCACCATGGGCAAGAATTTCATCGATCCATGGAATGGTTTGGGTTGGAAGGGACCTTCAGCATCCTCCAGCTCCAACCTCATGGCAGGGACACCTCCCAGCTTGCTTCATCCAGCCTGGCCTTAACACCTCCAGGGAGGGGACATCTCCAACCTCCCTGGGCAACCCCTCCCCACCCTCACCACCAAGACCTCCATCCCTGCCATGGGGGTCACCAGCAGCTGTCTGTCTGTCTCTCTGTCTGTCCATCCACCCCCTCTGCAGGCAGGACATGGACTCCATGTTCGAGGACGACATCAGCATCCTGACTCAGGAGGCCCTGGGGCCAGATGAGGACTGGTTGGACAGCCCCAACACAGACCTCTCGGGGGAGATGTGCTCCGCCTCCCACTTCGCCCTCATCACCGCCTACGACGACATCAAGAACCGCCTGGCGGGGCTGGAGAGGGAGAACTCCACCCTCAAGCGCAGGCTCAAGATGTACGAGGGCAAGGTGAGGGGGCTGGGGCACGGGGGGGCAAGATCTCGAGGGGCTGGGAGGTGTCCAGAGAAGGGCAACAAGGCTGGGGAGGGGTCTAGGGCGCAAGGCTGGGGAAGGGTCTGGAGCACAAGGCTGGGGAGGGGTCTGGGGCACAAGGCTGGGAAGGGGTCTGGGGCACAAGGCTGGGGAGGGGTCTAGGGCGCAAGGCTGGGGAAGGGTCTGGAGCACAAGGCTGGGGAGGGGTCTGGGGCACAAGGCTGGGAAGGGGTCTGGAGCACAAGGCTGGGGAGGGGTCTAGGGCACAAGGCTGGGAAGGGGTCTGGAGCACAGGGCTGGGGAAGGGTCTGGAGCACAGGGCTGGGGAAGGGTCTGGAGCACAAGGCTGGGGAAGGGTCTGGAGCACAAGGCTGGGAAGGGGTCTGGAGCACAAGGCTGGGGAGGGGTTTGGAGCACAGGGCTGGGGAAGGGTCTGGAGCACAAGGCTGGGAAGGGGTTTGGAGCACAAGGCTGGGGAGGGGTCTAGGGCACAAGGCTGGGGAGGGGTTTGGAGCACAAGGCTGGGGAGGGGTCTAAGGCACAAGGCTGGGGAGGGGTTTGGAGCACAAGGCTAGGGAGGAGTCTGGGGCACAAGGCTGGGGAAGGGTCTGGAGCACAAGGCTGGGGAAGGGTCTGGAGCACAAGGCTGGGGAAGGGTCTGGAACACAAGGCTGGGGAGGGGTCTAGGGCACAAGGCTGGGGAGGGGTTTGGAGCACAAGGCTAGGGAGGAGTCTGGGGCACAAGGCTGGGGAAGGGTCTGGGGCACAAACCCTGTGAGGAGCAGCTGAGGGAGCTGGGGGTGTTCAGCCTGGAGAGGAGGAGGCTCAGGGCAGACCTCATTGCTCTCTATAGCTGCACCAGGGGAGGTTTGGGCTGGGTGTGAGGAAGAAATTCTTCCCAGGAAGAGAGGTTGGCCCTTGGGATGAGCTGCCTGGGGAGGTGGTGGAGTCTCCATCCCTGGAGGTGTTCAAAAGCAGCCTGGCTGAGGCACTTGGTGCCATGGTTTGGTTGGTTAGGTGGTGCTGGGTGGTAGGTGGGACTCGATGACCTCAAAGGGCTTTTCCAACCTGGTGAATTCTGTGTGAGCTTCTCTGTGAGATGAAGAGGGGGTCGTGGTGGGGCTGGGGGTGCCCTCTGAGCCCCTGCCCCGTGCCTGCAGTACCCCCTGCTCGGGGAGTTCGGGGAGGAGCACATCTTCTCCCTCTACGGGGCCAAGGAGACGTCGCTGCTCAAGAGCGAGAAGGCATCGCTGCAGCAGCAGCTCAACCAGTTCCAGCATGAGGTGAGAGGGAGCTGCTGGGCACAGGGTGGGGGACACACCACACTCAAGGGGTCTCTCCAAGCTGACCACCAACGTGTGTGTGTGTGTGTGTCTCCCCTCCCTTCCCCCCTGTGCCTCCCCAACAGCTGCAGAAGAGCAAAGAGCGCGAGGAGCAGCTGGAGGAGATGATCCAAGCCTATGAGAAGCTGTGCGTGGAGAAGGCTGACCTGGAGACCGAGCTGGGGGAGATGGTGAGGGCTGCTGGGAGGGACTGGGGGTCTTCACCCAGTGAGGTGCCACCCCTGGGATGTGGTGGGGACAGAGAGCTGAGGGATCCATGGCTGCTTCCCCCCCTCTGTTATGGCCTCGTTGGGGGTCGGGGGGATGCAGGTGGCACCACTTTGTGCCTCACCACCTCACGCAGGGATGCTCCTGGCTCTGGCAGGGTGCATGTGTGTCTCCCCCACCCCATGGAGTCCTGGCACTGTGTGTTTGGGCTCAGCTGGGCATCCCCAGTTTCTCCTGTGCCACCTGGCTCAATGCTCTGCCAGCTCTGGGGTGCCCCCCGTGCCACCCTTTCTCGTGCTGTGCCAGGATGGATCCCATCACCTGCCCGTGATGGCTGCCAGCTCTGTGAGGACCCCCAGTGCTGGTTCTGCTGGGAGGGGGCAGGATGAACCCTAGGGAGGGGCTATGGTGCCAGGTGGGGTTCACCTCTCCCTCTCCCTCTCCCTCCCCTGGCAGAGGGCACTGGTGGAGACTCACCTGAGCCGCATCCGGAGCCTGGAGCAGCAGCTGCGGCAGCGCGACGGTGCCACCTTCCCCGGGCTGGGCACCCCTCTGCCAGGGCAGGAGGTGCCTTTCCTCACCCTGCACCCCAACCCCAGCCTGACCCACGGTGAGCTGCTCCCTTCCCTGCCCCTTGGAACGGAACCACCACCCCCCCCCCCCAACCCGGGAGCTTGCCAGGCTGGGGGCTGGGTGCTGAGCTGCGCCGTGCCCGCAGTGCTGGAGCGTGCTGGGGGCTGGCAGAGCCGGGGGCTGGAGGCTGAGCTGGAGGCAGCACGGCAGGAGGCCCAACGTGCCCAGCACCGTGAGGAGCATCTCAAGGCCGAGTGCGAGAGGCTGCAGGCGGAGCTGAAGCATCTGCAGGACACCCGGCAGCAGGTGTGGGGCAGGGCTTGGCTGCCCGGGACCACCCCCACCCCTCCCCGTGGCCGGTGGGTGGGGGTCTGGGTGCTGAGCTGGGGTCTGGGTGCTGAGCTGGTGCCTGCTGTCCCCAGGAGCAGTCGGAGCGGGACATGGCCTGGGTGAAGAAGGTGGGCGACGACCAGTAAGTGCCAGGGGCAGGCTGGGGCCAGGGCTGGGATGCCATGGGGGATGGGAGGGGGTTTGATGGTGGTGGGAGGGGTCCCTACCCTGGCAGGGATGGGTGGAAGCTGGGGCACCGCTGAGCTTCACATCCAGGGTGTCCTGGGGTGATAGGACACCCCCCACCCTCCTTCCCCCCTCCCCTCTTTGGACACTGTCCCCCGGGGGCTGTCCCCATCGAGGTGCTGCAGGCAGGTGAGATCCTGCACCCCGGGAATCTCCCACTGCCCCCCCAGGAGTTCTGGAGTGGAGCTGGGCTGTGGGGTGCCCACAGTCTGGTGTCTGGCACCGTCTTGCTCTGCTCGGTGCCTGCTCGGTGCTGCTGCCTGCAGAGGGCACTGACAGCTCACGTCTGCTGCATGGCACTGAGCTGTGCCAGCCTGTGGGACACCAGGCAGCACCAGGACCTTGCCCGAGGTGCTCAGGGGTGCCCGTGGGCTGCCCCTTCTCCAGCTCTGCACCAAACCCCACCAGAGAGTTCCTTCCTGCACTGGTGGGACCGGGTGTGGAGCCATGGAGGTGCTGGGAGCTCCTCCTTTAGGATTCATTTCTTCTCTGGGAGGGTTGGCAGCAGGCTGCCCAGGGCAGGGGTGGAATCCTCATCCCTGGAGGGGCTTCAGAGCCCTGGAGATGTGGTGCTGAGGGCCACGGGTTGGTGGTGCCTTGGCAGTGCTGGGTTCAAGGTTGGACTCAAGGACCCTAAAGGTCCAACCAAGCTGACCTGGTGATGCCTCCAGCCCCTGCTGGCCTCCCCACACTGCACCTCTGAGCTCTGGGGACTCCATCAGGGCACCCCCCAGGGTGCTGAGACTGGGCCTGAGCACCCTGAATTTAGGAATTTGGGCCAACCCCCCCCAACCTGCCCCCTTCCCAAATCCAGTCTCGTGGAGATTCCAAGCATGGAGGTGTTCAAGGCCAGGCTGGATGAGGCCTGGAGCAACCTGGGCTGCTGGGAGCTGTCCCTGCCCATGGCAGGGGGTTGGAACTGGAGGATCTTGAAGCTCCCTTCCCACCCAAACCATTCTGTGAATCAATGAGACCTGGGGGAGATCGCTGCCAACCCCTCCCTGGTGCCAACCCGGGCATCAGCAGGGTCTCAAACCTCTTCAGTGAGGTCCTTACCCCTCTCTCCTCACCAGCTCAGCTCCTTGCACACACTCACAGGGGCAGCTGGGAGGTGGCAGAGGGACTTCTACACCCCCATGTTCCCCCCCCACCTCCCCCCCCCCCATTGAATTGTGACACTGGAGCTGGCATCAGGTTGGCATCACATCACAGCTCCTCCGGGCACGAGGCAGCCTGTGCCAGGCTGTGGACAGATAAAAGGTGACACACTGGGTCCTCGCCTGGCACGGGGCTGGGAAGGTGCTGGGGTGCCAGGGGGGGTGCCCCCTCCTCCTTCCCGAGGTGTTGGAGGATTTTGCTGTTTCCTGTCTCCCCGCAGTAAATCAGAGCGCGGGGCTCAGGGCAGGGAGGGCACATCCCAGCTGGCATCCCAGGAGCTGCATCCCTGGAGCTGCTGCCCAGTCGCTGCCATCTGTGTGTGGGTGTGGGGGGGGACCGTGTGGTACCATGCCCAATAGGTGAACCCTAGGTTGGATCGGATGGGGGGGATTTGAACGGGCACGGACAAGGAAAAGGGGAAGGCAAAGGAAAAGGGGGAGGGGGAAGGGAGGGGACAGGGAGAGGGTTGGAAGCAGGAGAGGAAGACGGGGGGGGGGGATGGGGGAGAAGGAAGGGGGAGGGGAAAGGGGAGGGAGGAAGGGGGTGTGGAAGGGGAGCAGGGGGGCGGGGAAAGGGGAAGAGGGGGAGGGGACGGGGTGGGGGGAAGGGGGGGGTTATAGGGGTGGGGGGGAGGCAGGGGGGGCGGGGTAGGAGAGCGTGGGGAGGTGGGGGTGAGGGGACGGGGGAGGGGGGGGGGAGGGGGGGGGGGGAGGGGGAGGGGGGAGGGGGAGGGGGAGGGGGGGGGGGCGGGGGAGGGGTGAGGGGGAGGGGGAGGGGGAGGGGGAGGGGGAGGGGGGAGGGGGAGGGGGGAGGGGGAGGGGAGGGGGCGGGGGGGGGGCGGGGGGGGGGAGGGGGGCGGGGAGGGGGAGGGGAGGGGGAGGGGAAGGGGAAGGGGAAGGGGAAGGGGAAGGGGGGGGGAGGGAAAGGGAAGGGGCAAGGGAAAGGGAGGGAAGGGAAGCAGGGAAGGGAAAGGGGCGGGAAGGGGGAGGGAAGGGGGGAGGGGAGGGAAAGGGGGAGGGAGGGGGAGGGGGAGGGAGGGGGCGGGGGCGGGGGAGGGGGAGGGGGAGGGGGAGGGGGGAGGGGGAGGGGGAGGGGGAGGGGGAGGGGGGAGGGGGGGGGGAGGGGGGGGGGAGGGGGAGGGGAAAGGGGAGGGGAGGGGAGGGGAAGGGGGAGGGGGAGGGGAGGAGGGAAGGGAAAGGGAGGGCAGGGAAAGGGAGGGGAAGGGAAAGGGGGAAGGGAGGGGAGGGACAGGGAAGGGGGCAGGGAAAAGGGGAGGGGGAGGGAAGGGGGAGGGGGAGGGAGGGGGAGGGGGAGGGGGGGGGGAGGGGGCGAGGGGACGGGGGAGGGGGGACGGGGGAGGGGGGGGGAGGTGGCGGGGCGAGGGGGCGGGGGACGGGGTGCAGGGGGCGGGGGCGTGTTGCCCGGGGCCTGGGCCGTGCCGGGTGCTCGGGGGCCTGGGCCGGTGTCTGGGTCCTGTTTCCTTTGTCCGTTTTCCTTTTCCTTTTCCTTTTCCTTTTCCTTGTTCCTTTTCCTTTTCCTTTTCCTTTTCCTTTTCCTTTTCCTTTTCCTTTTCCTTTTCCTTTTCCTTTTCCTTTTCCTTTTCCTTTTCCTTTTTTCCTCTTTTCCTTTTCCTTTTTTCCTTCTTTTCCTTTTCCTTTTCCTTTTCTTTTTCCTTTTCCTTTTCCTTTTTCTTTTTCTTTTTCTTTTTCTTTTTCTTTTCCTTTTTTCTTTTTCCTTTTTCCTCTTTTTCCCTTCTTTCTCTTTTTTATTTTTCTCCTTTTCCTTTTCCTTTTCCTTTTCCTTTCCCATTTCCCTTTTTTTACTTTTCTTTTTCTCTTCCCTTTTCTTTCTCTTTTTATTTTATCTCTTCCTCTTTTCCTTTACTTTCCCCTCTTCTTTTTCTCTTCCTTCTCCTCCTCCCCTGGCTCTTTCCCCCCGACCCCAGGAGCTGCCATGCGGGCCGGCAGGGGCCGCCCTGTCTGCTGCTGTTAGGAGCGGCGTCTCCCGAGCCCCGGGGGTGTCACAACGACTCAGTTATCTCCTCCCCGCTCCGTGCTGAGCCCCCAGCCCCGCGGGCCCCTCGCAGGCAGCTTCTCCCTTCACATCACCACGGAGAGGGAGCTGCCAAAAAGCGACACCCAAGTTGGGGCAGAATTGATGACTTTGGCAAGGCCTCCAAGAGCTGGGGGGGAGGGGGAGGGGACACCCACACACTCGTGTCACCCACCACGTGTGTGTCCCCACCCCAGCTGCCCACTGCTCCCAGTGCACAGGGTGGCTGTGGGTGCAATGTTGGGTGATGCATGACCACAATTTTGCCCTTTTGAGTTAAAAACTTGGGTTTGGGGTAGTTTGGGCTGCACCCCATGGCAGAGGGGACACCCCTCATTCCCTCCCCCCCCCCCGCCCCAGCCTTGGTGACACTTTGTCCCTGTCCCAGGGTGAACCTGGCACTGGCCTACACGGAGCTGACAGAGGAGCTCTGCAGGCTGAGGAACCTCAGCTCCCTGCAGAGTCAGATCCTCCGTGCCCTGCTGCAGGAGAAGAGCCTCAATGGGGGTAAGGGGGGCCCAGGGGGCTGCACCCCATGGCTGGATGGGGTTGGGGTGCAAAGAATGGGGAAATGGAGTTGGCTGCCAGCATCCTCCAAGTGGTGCTGAGCTCCTGCATGGGTCCATCTTGAGGAGCATCCATCCCCACGGGAGCATCCATCCAGGGGAAAATCCATCCCTTGGGAGTGTTCATCCCTGCAGGCAGCCATCCCAAGGATCATCCATCCTGGGGAGCACCCAGCCCTGGAAGCATCCATCCCATGGAACATCCATCCCCTGGGAGCATCCATCCTGGGGACCATCCATCCTGGGAAGCATCCATCCCTTGGAACATCCATCCCCTAAGGAGTGTCCATGCTAGGGAGCATCCATCCCCTGGGAGAATCTATCTTGGGGACCACCCATCCATCCCCTGGGACCATCCATCCATCCCCTGGGAGCATCCCCCCAGGATGCAGATGGGTACCAAGGGATCTTTCCTGTGCTCCCCACCTGACAGGAGCCTTTTTTTCTCTGCTTCCCACCCCCCTGTTTTGCTCTGCAGGCCAACGCCACTCTCCGTTGTCCCAGTGCCACTCTCCGTTGTCCCAGTGCCACTCTCCCCTGTCCCAGTGCCACTCTCCACTCTCCCAGTGCCACTCTCCGCTCTCCCAGTGCCATTCCCCAGCCCAGCAGCGCCGCTCGCCCGGCCCGCAGTGCCCCTCCCCGGCTCCTCCGGGGCGTTCACCAGCACCCCAATGCCAATCCCCAGCCCTCCAGCGCCGCTCGCCAGGACCCCCCAGTCAATCCCCTGCCCAGCAGCGCCGCTCGCCAGCCCCCGGCCCCTGCCAGTCCCCTGCCCAGCAGCGCCGCTCCCCGGTGCCACCTTCCTCCAACCAATCCCCTGCCCAGCAGCGTCGCTCCCCGGTGCCACCACCGCCTCCTTGCCCATCTCCGGCTTCGGCGTCGCCGCACCGGTTGCCGGCCGAGCGGATGGAGCTGGGCTACGCCAAGCCCTCCAGTCGCCACATCAAAGCTGGCTTCCAGGGCCGCCGCAGCTACTCGGAGGTGACCAACGTGGCCCTGTACCAGCAGAACCGCTCCCTCTGGCTCCAGCCCGAAGCCTCCACCCTCCCCAAGCACCGACCCTACGGGGAGGTGTATCTGGGGGGCGCGGGGTCCCCCCTCAGCTCCCGTGAGCCCTTTGAGGAGCATCTGCGCTTCGAGAAGCAATCATCCGACGAAGAGGAGTGGGCTCTCCCCAGCCCCCCCAGCCCCGAAGCTGGAGCTATTCGTTGTGCTTCCTTCTGTGCCGGCTTCCCCAGCCCCGACGCCGACGCCGCGCACCGGACGGCTGCTGCCTATGCCCGGGCAGAGCATGCCCAGTCCTGGCCCTCCATCAACGTAAGTTGGACATCCTGACGGGCCCCCTGGAGGCGGGGGTTGGTAGGGGTTGGGAGCAGGGAAGAAGGAAAAACAAGCCTAGAAAAACTTCGGAGGAGCAGCCGAGGAACTGGAGGGTGTTCAGCCTGGAGAAGAGGAGGCTGAGGGGAGAGCTTCTGGCTCTCTACTGCTCCCTGGAAGGAGCCTGGGGACAGGAGGGGGTTGGTTTTCTCTTGCTTGCAACAAGTGATAGGGTAAGAGGAAATGGCCTCAAGTTGCTCCAGGGGAGGTTTATGTTGGACATGAGGGACAATTTCTTCCCCAAAAGGGTTGTCCAGGGTAGTGGTGCAGTCCCCAGCCCTGGAGGGGTTTCAAAGCCCTGGAGATGTGATGCTGAGGGCCATGGTTTGGTGGTGCCCTGGCAGGGCTGGGTTAAGGGTTGGACTGGATGATTTTAAGTGACAGGACGAGGGGCAAGGGGCAAGGGGCACAAAGTGGAGCCCAGGAGGTTCCATCTAGACAGGAGGAGAAAGTTGTTTGGTGTGAGGGTGCTGGAGGCCTGCAGCAGGCTGCCCAGAGAGGTTGTGGAGAGCTTCCAACCCCCCCTGGGCACTGTGCTGCTGGGCAAGCTGCTGTGGGTGCCCTGCTGGAGCAGAGGGCATGGCCTGGATGATCTCCAGAGATCCTTTCTAACCTCCTCCATGCTGGCACTCCATGATTCTGGCATTCTGAAGGCCACGGTTTGGTGGTGCCCTTAAGGCTTGGACTCTATGATCCCAAAGGTCTCTTCCAACCCAAACAACTCCACCATTCTGGTGGTCATCCCCCAGCTGTGGGGAGGGAGGAGATGAGAGAGGATGTGACCCAGCTGGGCCCCCAGGGATGGTGAGCTCAGTGCCAACCTGTGCCCCCCACAGCTGCTGCTGGAGACGGTGGACTCAGAGGTGCGGAGCTGCCCGCTGTGCCAGTTGGCCTTCCCCATTGGCTACCCAGATGATGCCCTGGTCAAGCACATCGACTCCCACCTGGAGAACAGCAAGATCTGAGCCTTCCCCACCACCACCTCCACCACCTCCTCCCCCACCTTTGGATGCTGCATGAAAAACACAGGAGGAGCAAGAAGGGCTCCCGAAATACCTCCGAGTCTTCAGTAGCTACAGAAAGACTCAGCCCTCAACCCCCCTCCCCTCCCCAGCTGGAGCCCCCTCCCCCCCCAGATCCCCCCTCCATAAGTGGCTTCCTCAGCTCCTGCTCCATCCCTGCCATCCATGCCAGGTTTGGATGCTTGAATGGGGGGGGGGGGGGGAATCCCAGGATAAGGAGATCCTGGGTGGCAGCTGGAGGGGACCCATCTGCACCCTTGGGTGTCACCTGCACCCTTGGGTGCTGCTGCTTGATCTCAGGGAGGAGTCGAGGGGCCAGGTCCTGGATCTCACCCCCAGGAAGCAGGAGAAGAGAGGGAGCTGCTCCTTCCCCAGCTCCCTGGGACACAGTTGGGTTTGGGGGGGGGAGGGGGGGGCTGAGGAGATGGGGGGGGGGGGCAGCTGCTTGTTCCCAGTCCCCTCACCTTGTCCCAGCAGCTCAAGCCTCCCCCCTCCCCCAGCCCCATTTTCCCCTCTCCTCACAACGATGCTGCTGAGAAATGAACCCCCAGGTGCAGCATGGACACCCACCCCCCCCAAAAAAAAAACAATCCCAAACCACTGCACTGAGCTCTGCAGCCTGGGGGCTCTCCCTGGGCCCCCCAGTGCTGTAGGGACAGTGCAGCCCCCCCCCCCCCCCGAACCCCAGCCCCCCCCCCCGCCACGGGTCCCCCCTGCTTTAGCCTGGGGCTGCAGGTGGCTGCTCACCCTGTGCCCCCCACCCTGTGCCCCCCACCCTGTGCCCCCTGTTTCCCCTCCACCCCATCCCCCCCCCCACGTTCAATCTACCTCAAAGCTGCCGGGACAGAGGGGGGGTCCACAACACTGTCTCCCCCCCCCCAAACCGAGCTGCTCAGCGCTGCATGCCCCCCCCGCCCCGTGCCACGGCGTGCACCCCCCCATGCACCCCCGGGGGGCTCTGCTGGGTGCAGCCCCCCCCCCACTGCACCAGGACCCCAATAAAACCCTTCCAGTGCCCAAAATGCCATGGGGGGGGGGGGGGGGGGTAGAGATGTCTCCTCTCTTTGGGTTCCTTTGGAGGGAGGGAGGGGGCAGACTGGGAGTGACCCCCCCCCCCCAGGATTGGGGACAGGGCAGGGGACAAGCTTGGTGGTGGCACATGAAGCCCTGGCAGAGCCAATTCATGCCACCAGGCTTCAGCAGGGTGGCACAGGAGGTGGCAGGGTTTGTGGTGCCCATGGAGCTGCACCTCTGGCTCCCTTCTCAGCAGGGTGGCATAGAGGGTGGCAGGGTTTGGGGTGCCCATGGAGCTGCACCCCTGGCTCCCTTCTCAGCAGGGTGGCATAGAGGGTGGCAGGGTTTGGGGTGCCCATGGAGCTGCACTCCTGGCTCCTTTCTCAGCAGGGTGGCATAGAGGGTGGCAGGGTTTGGGGTGCCCATGGAGCTGCACCTCTGGCTCCCTTCTCAGCAGGGTGGCATAGAGGGTGGCAGGGTTTGGGGTGCCCATGGAGCTGCACCCCTGGCTCCCTTCTCAGCAGGGTGGCATAGAGGGTGGCAGGGTTTGGGGTGCCCATGGAGCTGCACTCTGGCTCCTTTCTCAGCAGGGTGGCATAGAGGGTGGCAGGGTTTGGGGTGCCCATGGAGCTGCACCTCTGGCTCCCTTCTCAGCAGGGTGGCATAGAGGGTGGCAGGGTTTGTGGTGCCCATGGAGCTGCACCTCTGGTTCCCTTCTCAGCAGGGTGGCATAGAGGGTGGCAGGGTTTGGGGTGCCCATGGAGCTGCACCCCTGGCTCCCTTCTCAGCAGGGTGGCATAGAGTGTGGCAGGGTTTGGGGTGCCCATGGAGCTGCACTCCTGGCTCCTTTCTCAGCAGGGTGGCATAGAGGGTGGCAGGGTTTGGGGTGCCCATGGAGCTGCACTCCTGGCTCCTTTCTCAGCAGGGTGGCATAGAGGGTGGCAGGGTTTGGGGTGCCCATGGAGCTGCACCTCTGGCTCCCTTCTCAGCAGGGTGGCATAGAGGGTGGCAGGGTTTGGGGTGCCCATGGAGCTGCACCCCTGGCTCCCTTCTCAGCAGGGGGTGGCACATTTTGGCTGCTCTTGAGGAACCCCGGGTCTGGGATTCCAGGCATCCCAGCTCTGGCTGGGAGCATCCATGTGGTGAGTTGTGACCATTCCCTGACCTCTCTGCCTGGGGTGGGGGAATAGAAAGGGGGCAGGGAGTGGTGGGAAAGGCTGCAGGAGGCGGTGGGGGGGCTCGGTCCCAAGCACAGCCCTGAGCAGGGCGTGGAGCCAGTTGGCAGCCACCGTGGCACAGGGAGATGGTGTGAAGGAGATAGAGGCTGCAGGGCGAGGAGGCAGAGGCTCTTATCACCCCCCCTCCATCTCTGCTTCTGCCGGGGGAGGGGGGGGACAGCAAAGGAGAAGCTACCCCTGCCCAGGGCTGAGCAGGATCTGACCCCCTGAGTGGGCACCAGCAGCCCCAGGGTGTGAGTGGGGCTGAGCTGGGGTGGAGCAACACCAATGGTGACCCCCGTGGGGATGTGATGCTGTGAGGAGGGGTCCCCAGAAGAACAAATTGGGGAGGAGTGGAGGTTGGACTGGGAGCAAACTGGGAAGGGGGGGAGGTTGGACTGGGAGCAAACTGGGCCGTGATTAAGGGTCCCCAAAAGAGCAAATTGGGGAGGGGGGGAGGCTGCACTGGGAGCAAACTGGGCTGTGATTAAGGGTCCCCAAAAGAGCAAATTGGGGAGGGGGGAAGGCTGCACTGGGAGCAAACTGGGCTGTGATTAAGGGTCCCCAAAAGAGCAAATTGGGGAGGGGGCGAGGTTGTACTGGGGGCAAACTGGGCTGTGATTAAGGGTCCCCAAAAGAGCAAATTGAGGAGAGGGGGAGCAATCCGGGGTGGGGCTGAGGCCTGCCCCTCACCCCGGGTGGCATCGACGCAGCCTTGGCTCATTCTCCACCAGTCTGGACTGGAAGTATAGTGGGGTGGGGGTGGCGCGGGGGGTTGGCGGCAGACGGGGGGTGCCTGGCCCCCACCCTCTCCTGCCACCCACTCTCCCCCCCCCCAGCTGCTCGCTCTTTTTGTGAAATCACGTGATAAATGTCAAACGGGTGCCAGTTACTCATCCCCTGCCAGCTCAGCACCGCTTTCCTCCGGGGGCGGCTGCTGCTGACTCAGGGACCTGCTGGGCTCCCCCCGGGGGACACGGGGACCCCCAGCCCACCCCCTCTGCCCCACCCCCCTCCTTCCCTCCCCCCCAAAAAAACCCCAACCAAACACTAACCCCTTTCTGGGTTCCCATGCTGGAGGAGCCAGGTGGCTTGGGGACACTGTGTCACCCGTGGGAGATGTGTCCCCATCCCTAGTGAGTGAGTCTGGGGGTCCCAGCCCCCTTGGATTTGGGGTGTTCACCTCCCAGGCTGCTGCCAGGGGGCTGGCCTGGACGTGGTACTGGGTGGGGGGGCCACCAATGCTGGTGGTGACTCGTGGTGGGCATGAGGCTTGGTGCCTGCTGGCTGTGCCATGCCTATGGTCATGGGGCTGAGCCAGGATGTGGGCACTGAACCCCCTCACTGCCTTCACCCCCACTCTGCATGAGGAAACCCTGAGACATCCCCCTACAAGCAGGTCCCCACCAATGCCTCCCAGCAGCTCCGTGCCTCAGTTTCCCTCACCCACCACAGTGCAGCTGCCGTGCCCAGGGGTGCAGGCCAAGCGCAGGGCTGCCCGGGGAGGGGGTGTGTGGCCCCATTTCCTCTGGCACCCTCCCCTCCCCATACATTCCCCCCCCCCTCCATCTCGGGTGCTGCTGCCTCCCCAGGGTGCTGCAAACCACAGCGCTGGGTTGTGGCTTTGGTCTCGCCCTCATCTCACCCCCCCACCTCCCACGGCTGCAGGGCTTTTGCCCGGGCACCCACCCGGGGCTCAGCTGGGTGCTCTCGACCACCTTTGCCGGGCTCAGGGTGCCACCCACGTGTGGCATTTCCCCTACCCCCCCGCACCCTCCCTCCCGGTCACTAAATCCACAGCTGGAGCTGCCCTGCCCCAGGGGTGCTGCGGAGCTGGTGGGGGGGGGTGGATGTGGCTCTGCTGTCCTCACTGCTTGGGGCAGGGGACAACATCCCTGCCACTGCCACAGGCATTGCACCCCTCCCTGGGGACTGGCACAGGGTGGTGGCCTTGCATGGGGGGGTCTGCTGTGAGGGTCCTGCTGCCCTTTATGGGGTGGCAGGACTCACGATGGCGCTTGGGGGCTCTTGGTGGGGGTCCAGTGCCCTGCGGGGCTGAACGAGTCCCCGGCCTGGCCTGGCTTGGCTGCAGTGACAAGGGTCAGTCCCACCTCAGCCATGAGAGGGGTGGGCTGGGGGCGGGGGGAGGGACTTCCCAGGCTGGCAGGGGGCTGAGGTCTGCCTCCTTCAGCTTGCCCCAAGGACAGTGGCACCAGGGATGTGCCAGCATCTGCGTGGGACCTTGTCCCCTAGGGCCACACGGGGGGTGAGAAGCTCCTCACCCACCGCACGCCTGGCCCCGTGCCATTGTCCCTTGATGTCCCTTGATGTCCCTTGATGTCCCTTGATGTCCCTTGACGTCGCTGACCCCTCCCGGCAGGTCCCAGCTGGCTGTTTCCTCTCTGCAGCAGCTTTCTTGCTTCATTTTCTCTTTCCCCGGCAGAAACCCCCCACTTATTTTGGGCCTCTCGAAAGTTTCTCTTTCCAGCTTTCAGGGTTGCTGGGGGTTGGGGTTGTGTTGGGTTATTGTTTCTTTCTTCTTTTTTTCTTTCTCCTTTTCTCACCGTTTCTATCATTTAGGGGAAAAATGAAACAATTCTTGCTCCGTGGCTCCTGCAGCTGGGTGCTGTGGCATGAAGAAGGGGACCAGGGATCATCAAATGGTTTGGGTTAGAAGGGACTTTCAGAATCATCCAGTTCCAACCCCTCTCCCCTCCCCCTGCCGTGGTCTAGGTCCATCCTGGTCTTCAACACTTCCAGGGATGATTTTGGGGTGATTTGGGTCAGCTCCAAGCAGAGTACCACAGCACCCTGGTGGCCCTGTCTGCTTGTGCTTTCTCTGATGTCCAGGAAGGGTTGTGCTGATGTCCTGCTCTGGCTGTTCCTCACTCATCCCAACTTTGCCTGCCCAAAAGTACCTTGATGGAGATCATCATTTGATGAGCAGAGGGCTGGAGCACCTCTCCTACAAGGACAGGATGAGAGAGTTAGGGCTGTTCAGCCTGGAGAAGAGAAGGCTGCAAGGAGACCTTAGAGCTGCATTTCAACATCTGAAGGGGAGCTACAGGAAGGCTGGAGGGAGGGGGGGACAGTTCCCAAGGGCTGGTGGTGAAGGACAGGGGACAATGGTTTGAAAGCAGAGCAAATTTAGGTTGGGCATCAGTAAGAAGCTCTTTGGACATCAGGAGGAAGGTCCTTGGGCATCAGGAGGAAGTCATTTGGACATCAGGAGGAAGTCCTTTGGACATCAGGAGGAAGTTCTTCACTATGAGGATGGTGGAAACCTGGGACAGGTTGCCCAGGGGTGTGGAAGCCCTCATCCCTGGGGACCCTCAAGCTCAAACTTGATGGAGCCCTGAGCAGCCTGCCCGAGCTGGAGGTGCCCCTGCTGTCTGCAGGGGCGGTTGGACGAGACGCCCTTGGAGGGTCCCTTCCAACCTCATGACCCAAAGCCATCATCTCCAGCCAGGACGGAAGGATCCCTGTGGCGCCAGGATGGCTCCAGAGGAGCTCTCCAGCAGCTCGGGGTTTATAGGAAACGCTGCTGGGGGGAAGCGCCGGCGCCGGGGCTGAAGGTTTCTTTCCAGCCGTGGGCGCAGAAAGGTCCCCTCCGTGCCGTGGATCCGGTGGTGGTGACTCAAACCTGGAGCCCTGGGGTTGAACCACAAAGCCCCAGAGCTGCTGTGTCACGGGCGGGCATCGCCGGGGGGCATTTAGAAGAAGTGAAGGGGATGCCCACCCTGGCAAAGGGTCCCCAGGCTGCTATCAGGGGGCTTTGCCAACCCCCCTTTAGGGATAAACCTCCCCTGGGTTTATCCCAGCTGCTACCCACAGGCTCAGCTCTCAACTCGTGGCTTCTGCTAAGGACCTGGGGCTGCTGCGCTTCAGCTTCTCAGCTTGGCACCTGCACAAGGGTGCCCACATCACCCCGAGGTGCCCACATCACCCTCGGGTGCTCACATGACCCTGGGTACCTGCACATCCAGATGGGTGCCTGGTCCCTGCATCACCCCTGGCTGCTGGGTACCTTGTGCCAGCAACGCTCCAGGGTGCCCACATCACCCTGGGGTGCTTGGTCCCTGCATCACCATGGGGTGCCCCATCCTTGCATCAACCTTGGATGCCCACATCACTGCAGGGTGCCCAGTTCCCACATCACCCTGGGGTGCCCGGTCCCTACCTCACTTTGCAGTGCCCACATCACCCTGGGGTGCTTTGCCCCTGCAACATCCTGGGGTGCTCAGTCTCTACATCACTTTGGAGTGCCCCACATCATCCTGGGGTGCTCAGTCTCTACATCACCCTGAGGTGCCCCCATTGCCCCGGGGTGCCTGCATCACCCTGGCTCTCCTGCCCTGCAGGAAGCAGCTGTTTGTGGTTCCCCTGCCAGCTCCAGCTCTCGTTGCTGGTCCCAGTGCCACCCACGTGCTGGCAGCTGCCTGCCCTTTGGCAGAGGCTCTTCCTGGGGTGACAGAAGCTTTAGGTGTTCACATGTACCTCACGCCAGAGCTTGGAGCTGGGGAGGGGGGGGGGACACAGTCGTGGCTTCTGCAGTCCCTGAATACCTCCTGCCCTTCACCCCCAGGATGTGACAAGTCCCCTCTTGGCCAAGTCACCTCAGTGTCCTTCCTCATCCCCACGATGGCATCAATTCTTTGGCATCCATCTGTGCCACCTTCCTCGCCCCCCCGCCCCCCCTGCTTACCCATTCCCAACCATCAGGGGGTCCACGGCCTCAAATGACAGCTGGGGGAGGGTTGGGGACACACACACACAGCCCTGGCTGCCATGTGCCCAGCGCCGTCACAGATGCTGCAGAGAGACAAGTGCCACCGGGCACCCCCCTGGGCACCCAGGGGCTGCCGGCTCGGCGCCAGCCTGGGACCCGCCGCCTCGCTGCGGGGAGGTGACGGAGCCAACGCGCCTTGACATGAGCTTTGTGCCTGTGTCTTCCCCCTCCCCACACCTCTACCAAGGCCAGCGCCTCGCCAGTGCCAGCCCGGGGGGCACTTCTCGGCTGTCACAACCCATCTGTGTCGGGGGCAGCGTCTGCCGGCGCCGTAAGTGGGGTTAAACTCGGGGTCACCCGGATCGAGCATCCAAAGAGGGGAGGGGAGGGGGTGTGAGGGGGAGATCTCGTGAAAAACAAACACCCAACACCCCCCCCTCCCCAAATCCCTCTGTGCCCTGGCACCCCCTTGTCCCCAGTTGCCACCAGGGTGGGACGCAGGGCGATGCTGTGAGCTGCTGGAGAGGGAGCAGAGGGACGAAGGGACTGCAAATGTGTGTGTCCCCCCCCGGCTCTGTCCTCCCCCAAGTCCCTGCGTGGCTCTGGGGGACATCAGGGTGGTGACCAGCCGTGGTGGTGGCCCCGTAGCAGACATGTCCCCGGGGAGCTGCTGATTAACTCTTTGCTGCAGGTCCTGCCTCTCACTGCAGCCGTGGGGACACGTGGGACAGTGACAGCCGTGACCTGCTGGTGGCCTTTCTCTGGCCAAAATCCAGCACCAGGCAGGTGCCCCCGGGGGCCATCGACACCCGGGCCTGGCAGCATGAACTCCCTGTGACCTGCCAGGGCAGCAGCCACGGCCACCACCAGCGTGAGGACCCCACAGACACCAGGGAAGCCCTGTGGGGAGCACAGCCCCACGGTCCCCTTTGAATTCCTGCCCTGAGCCCCAGCAGGGAAAAGTTCAGGATCCACTCTCCCACCTCCCAAAAAAAAGTCCTCCAGGTGGCTCAGAGCTGGGAAAGTGGAATTTTGAGGAGAGAATCACAGGATGCATCATATTGGAAGGGACCCTCCAAGGTCATCTCGTGCAAACCCCTCCCGGCAGTCAGCAGGGACAGCTCCAACTGGATCAGGTTGCTCAGGGTCACATCAAGCCTGAGCTTGAGTGTCTCCAGGGATGGGGCCAAACCTGGCCCTGATTGTGCCAGGGGCAGCATCCTGGTGTGACCCCCAACCCTTCATCCTTCAGAGGAACCAATTTTTGGGCAGGTGGGATTTGAAAAGACATCAGAGGCAGGTCAGGGTTGGTCTCTTCTCCCAAAGAACAAGAGGAAATGGCCTCAAGTTGCACCAGGAGAGGTTTAGGTGGGACATGAGGAACAATTTCTTCCCCAAAAGGGTCATCAGGCACTGGCCCAAGCTGCCCAGGGCAGTGGTGGAGTCTCCATGCCTGGAGGAGTTTCAAAGCCCTGGAGATGTGGTGCTGAAGGCCATGGTTTGGTGTTACCCCGGGGCAGTGCTGGGCTAAGGGTTGGACTCCATGATTTTAAAGGTCCTTTCCAACCCAAACCATTCCATGATATCCCCAAGCATGTGAAGGGGATTGGGAAATGGCCTAACAGTTGTGTACAAGGAGATGTTGGGTTATGGTTGGACTTGACCTTAAGGTCTTTTCCAGCCAGGTGATTTGAGGATTTCATGATTCTATGGGGCTGGGGTCCCACCACCCCAACAGGCACAGGTTCTATAGGGTCCCACCACCCCAACAGAGGCAGGTTCTGTGGGGCTGGGGTCCCACCACCCCAACAGAGCCAGGTTCAATGGGGCTGGGGTGCCACCACCTCAACAGAGGCAGATTCTATGAGTTTGGGGTCCCACCACCCCAAGAGAGAGAGGTTCTGTGGGGTTGGGGTCCCACCACCCTAACAGAGACAGGTTCTATGGGTTTGGGGTGCCACCATCCCAACAGAGAGAGGTTCTGTGGGGCTGGGGTCCCACCACCCTAACAGAGACAGGTTCTATAGCATTGGGGTCCCACCACCCCAAGAGAGCCACGATGCTGACGGCACATCCCACCCCCATGCCCTCCCATCTCCTCCTTGCCCCTCCTTCCCTTTCCAGCTCCCTTGGCTCACACAGGACCCAGGGGGCAGCTCCTTTGAACTGGAACCAGTCCCAGCTCCTTCCCCCTGACCTATTTTTAACATCTGATGGGGGATTTATTTATTTTTTTGTGTGCGTGTGCCTATCCCTCCCCTCACCCCTCCTTTACCCCCCCCCCCCCCACCCCCCATCCCCCCTCTGTTATTTTCTCTTCCCGGGCGCCGGCCCCGGGTGCGAGCGCGGTGTCAGCCCCGCGTCACATCAATTAACGCTGCCCGGGCGTCATTTGTCACTTTGGATTTGCCCAAAGGGTCCCTCCGCCGTGGTCTGGACCGTGCCAGTGGGTGGGTGGGCTGGGGGTGTCCCCCCCACCATCACCACACGCCCCCCCCCCACCCCTCCACACCTCCCCCCCCCCTCCTCGCCGTGGTGCCGTGGGTGTTGTTGAGCCTCCCTCCCTCCCCTGTGCTTTTTTGGGGGGGCTCTCGGTTCCTGCGTGCTGGGGACTCAGCGGATCTTTGGTGAGGTCTCAGGGATGGGTGGAGGGGGTCTTCAGTTGGGGGGGTGGTCAGGAGACAAGAGTGTGGCCCCCCCCCCCCGGTCCCCCACCCCCAGCCCTGAGCAGCCGGTGCCGACACCTCCACTTCCGTCGGCAGGGCCCCCAAGGGTATTTTTAACTCCCAGCTCTGGTGTTTGGCATGCACCGAGTGTCCGTCCCCAGCGCTCCGGCTGCCTCCCCCGGTCCCTGCCGCCCTCCAGGGCAGGATCGGCCCCTCCAGAGCCATGGCAGACTCTGCAGGACCGTGTGGGATCTGATGGGACCCAAAGGGGGCAGGACTGGAACCGCCAGAGTTGTGTCAGACCCTGCAAGACTGTGCGGGAGCTGATGGGACCAGATTGGATCCTCTGAGGAAGGATAGGATCCCATGTGGCAGGATCTGGAGGCCCAGCTGGGACTCTGCAGGACAAGATGTGACCTAAAAGGGCAGGATGAGACCCTTTGGTAGGACAGGGACAGGCCCCTTCATGACAGGCTGGGATCTAAAGGGGCAGGATGATACCCTCCATGGAAAGACAGGACCCTGCAGGACAGGATGGAGACCTAAAGAGACAGGATGAGACCCTTGATGGCAGGACAGGACCCTGCAGGGCAGGCTGGGGACCTAAAGCGTCAGGATTAGTCCCCATGGGGCAGAATCCCGACATCAACATTGCTCCTCCTGGGCTGGAGAATCTTCAACCCCATCCTAGAAGGGTCCAGCTCCCCCATGTCCCCACCTCACCCATTCCACCGAGCTCAGGGGACCCCTCCCGTGGCCAGACGCCTGGACGGGGACTGTGGGGAGGGCGGCGGCGGTGGGGTGAGCGATCCCCCCCACGCGTGTGCCCGCGGGGGCCACACGTCGTTGTCAGAAGCTGTAGCCTGTGTCTCGCCTGCCGCCCCCCCTGCCCGGTCAGCGCACATCACTCCCCAGCCTTCGCCTCTCGCTGACGAAGAGGAAGGGCCGGGGGGCCTGAGCCCCAAGCCCCACACGCCCCTGTCAAGCTAAACCAGCCAGACAGGGGCTGCAGCCCCCCCGCCCCGGGCCCTCCCCAGGGAGCTGCAGCCCTTCACCGGGGATCTGGCTCCTGCTGAAGCAAATCTCCTCCTACAGGAGCGGGGCGAGGGCTGGGGAGGGTGAAACGGACTCCCTCCCCCCCCCCCCCCCCCGCAACACCTCACACACCCAGGGGAGCCCCCCCTCACCCCAGCACCACCTCATGCCTGTGCCCCCTTGCACGATCCCCCCGTGCACACCCAGCCTTGTACCAGCCCCCCACTTGCACACACATCACCCCCCCTTGCACACCCAGGGGCACCCCAGCACCATCTCACACGTGTCTTGCACACTCATCCATGCACCAGCCCCCTTGCACACACACCCCTGATGCGCACACTGCTCTTGCACACCCACGGATTGATCAGCTCTTGTGCACACTGCCCAGTCTCTTGCACACCCTTGCACGCACCAGCCCCCTCTCAGACCCTTCTACACACTCTCCTTGCACCCCCACACATACAGAGGTTCTCTGGCACACACCAGCACCCTCTTTACACCCTTGCCCACTTGCTCACGCTCACCTTGCACGCTCATCCGTGCACCAACTCCCTTGCACACACAACCCAGCCCCTTGCACACCCACGCATACAACGCCCATCCCCCTTTGCACACGTACAGCCCCTCCCTTGCACACCCTCACTGCTCCCTGGCTCTCCTGCCCCACGCACAAAGCAGCGGTGGCACCCCGGGGACGGTGGCAAGGGTGGCACCCGGTCAGGGAGGAGATGGGGAGCTGCCCTCTGCACGCTGCCACCTCCCACGCAGGCTCCCATGAGTAGAGTGAGGAAGAGGAGGAGGGACCGGAGCCAAACTGCAGTTCAACCTCCTGGGGCTCAGCGGGCAGGATCCGACTCGCAGCAGCACCCGCGGGGGTCAACAGCGGCATCCCGGGACTCCGGGCGCTGCCCTTTGAAGTGGGACCCACCCCAGGGATGGGAAACTGGACGGGGGGGAAGGGATGGGGCTCCCATGGCAGGACCCCTGGGATCGTGGCGGTGACACTGGTGGCAGCGGGGGCGTGGGGGTGCGGGGGTTGGCATCAGGAGGGTTTTGGATGGCAGCTGGAACGATGTTAATGACTTTTCTTCCTGTCCCCTCTCCTTTTACACCGAGGGCAGCTCCGTAACCAGAGCCGCTTCCTTCCCCGAGATTAAGGAGCCGTCTGCTCGACCGCTGACACACACACACCCCACACCCCCCCGCTCCCCTCGGGACCTGCCACAGACTTGTCACCCTCGGGTGGCCTAAGCCTGGCCCTGGCACCACCCAGCATCCATCCCCAGCACCCATGGGTGCTCCATTTCCAGCAGGGTCCAGCAGCAGCAGGTGCTGAGCATCCTCCCAGAGCTGCTCGGGAATCACCTCAGCAGCTGGGGATATGGTTTGAGGGTGCTAAGGGGTAGCCCCACGGGGGGGACAGGTTCACCACGGGCCACCCACTCTCCTCCTTCCCCCCTCACCCCCCCCTTCCCCACCCCGGGGCTGTTCCCCGCCACCAAAAGCTGCCGAGGGGCCGGGGTGAAGCACGGCGGCCGCCTGCAGCGGTTTGGGGCAGGAAGGAGTAGGGTGGCAGTGCGGGGGCGCAGGGTGGGGACCGGTGGTGTGGGGAGGACGGGGACCGAGCCTCTCCCTCCCCCAAACTGGCCACCTTGCCTCGGTGCCCGCTTGTCACCACCCGTGACTCGATTTCCCCTGCCTGCTGTGACTCACAGGACGCCGCTGGTGGCATGGGACCCGCTGGTGGCACCTGGCTGCGTTTTGGGGGGACACACGGGGTGCTGTGGGACAGCCAGGCTGGGGGGTGCGGAGTGGAGCTTTGGCAGTGTCGGAGCTAGCGGACAGGAGGGGCTCAGCAGCATCGCTCCACTCTGGGATTCATTGAGTGACCACGGATCCATCTCGCCCCACACCCTTCAATCCCTGCACCCAAAGCTGGATGCAGCCAGGTGCAGGATGTGGTCCCGGGCTTGGGGGTGCTCTGGGATGTCCCCAGGATGGGTGGCAGGTGGCCGGCCCGGCCCGGCCCGGCCCGGCCGAGCTGCGGTTTGCATCGAACAGCTTCTCAGCAGCGCTCCGCCTTCGAGCGGCAGCGAGATGCAAATTCCTCCGGGGTGGGGGGAGTCGTTTTGGTTTTCCCTGAGACCAAATTTAGCCCCCGCCGGTGCCTGGTGCCTTCGTGCCTGTTTAATAATGAAAACGGAAAACATTTCTGAAGAAAATCTCGCCCCGAAGTTTCCCCTCGGTCCCCGAAGCAGCCGAATTCCTGCTGGAAAAGTGAATCCCAGCAGCACCAGCATCTGCCTGGGGTCTAGGCTGGAGGGTGGTGTGGGGAAAAGGGGGCTTGGGGGACAGCAGGACGTGAACAAAATGGGGTTTGGGGACAGAAGGATGTAGGGGAAACGGCTCTTGGGGACAGCAGGACACGAGGTTGCACCTTGGGGTTGGTTCCTGCGCAGAGGTTTGGTGCTGGGGTCACTCAGGGTGATGTCCAGGGGGCAGTGAGGTGCAGGATGGAGACAAGTCACAGAGCAGGGGGTGTCCAGGATGGTCCCCGTGTGAACGCTCTGATCCCCATTCCGTGCTGCAGACCGCGGGGATGGAGCTACTCAGTCCTTCAACAGGAGGAGAAACTGAGGCACGGGGAGGTGCTGAGGCTCATCTCAGGCTGGAGCTCGGCACTGGGGACAATGGAAATCCCACTGGGGACGGACTCGGGCTGCTTCGGGAGGGATGTGGCCTGTGGGACAGAGCCTGCGAGGTGACAAAGTGTGGCCCCGGCCCGCGGGGCGGATCCTGCAGCGTGTGCCGCTTCCTCCCCGCCGCCTCGGTGGGTGCCGCTGTTTCGGTGAGCACCGGAAACCAGATGGGTGACCAGCAGGGACCAGGTACGGGGGGCACACGCTGACACCCTTGGCCACCAGCCCCACACTCTCAGGGATGCCCAGGTGTGCCAAGCGCCGTGTGGCATCAGCCTCTCTAGAGGGGAAACTGAGGCACGGGGCTTGAGTTTGTCCCCGAGTTGGTCGCAGGGCTCCTGCCCTCTAGGGACAGGCTTGCAGGGCAGATTGCACCCCCAAATCCTAGTGCTCCCTCGCCGTGGAGGGGGCGGAGGGTGGGACTCTGATCTCAGGCCACTCGGCGCAGAGATTTTCCCATCCCGAGGGGGTTGGAGCCTGAATCCCAGCTGAGGACACCCCGGAGCCTCCCCGCCAGCGGCAGGCAGGAGCAGCAGAGGCTGTTCAAGGTGACAGCCAGGACACAGCTCCCAGCTCTCCTCTCTCTCCTGGCCCCGAGCAAGTCCTCCCTTGTGCGGGGACACTTGTCACAAGCATCGCTGCAGGAGCCCTGCTGCGTCTCCCAGGGAGGGCAGCGGCCCCGGTGTCACTTTACCGCGAAGGGGGAAGACTCAAGGACGTGACATCCTGGGAGGGGGGGCGGGGGGGAAGACACAGAGCCCAGAGCCACTTCTCCTTCCCTCACCCCACCAGACCCCACTGTGGGCACCATCCAGGACCGGGACTGCCCCAGGGATGAGGAGGAGGGATGGGAGCGGGGGGGGCGATGGTGGCAGGTCCCCAGCCGTGGGCACAGAGGGGCTGCTGGTGAGCCTGGCACCCGCCTGGGTGGCCGCGGCGGCTGAGCTCGCAGCGGGGGGGGGTGTGCTGTGAATTTATCCTCGCCGGCGATGGTATAACTGGAATGAATTAGCACATCCTGACGTCAGGGGCCACATGTGCTGCAGCACTTGCTTCAACCCCCTCTCCCCAAAAACCGTTAATGAGCCTCCCCACCCCATCCATAACTCCCCCTCCCCCCAGCTTTTATTTTGCCTTCTTGAAAAATTTTCTGGAAATTTCCTTGTTTCCCACCTTTTTCTCACTTGGGAACTCGGGGGGGTGGGGTGGGAATGGGGGGGGGGGGTCCTGCTGGTGGGTTAGGAGGGGGTTGGTAGTGACCTGGCAGCCTGAGGGTGCACAGCAGGGGGACACAACACAGCTGCGAGGCTGTGCCCTGGGGCACAGGGTGCCAGGGAGGCGTGCCCACACGTGTGTGTGCGTGGACGTGGTTGTGCACACCTCAGAGCAGAGGTGGGCATGGGGAAAGGGCTGCTCCCACTGCAAAATCCACTCCCTCTTCCCTCCACTCCCAGGAGATTAGAGCTGGGAGAAGCTGGTAGGGAGCCGGAAAAGCGGTGGGGAGGGTGGGAAGCGGGTTAGCAAAGAGCGGGGGGGGGGGGGGGGGAGGTTGCATAGAGATTGCAGCCCGGGGACCCCTCTGAACAATGGCACCGGTGAAAGGCCAACCCAATGGCTGCTAAGCTCTGTCTGCTGGGCAATACACAACCCCCTGGAGACCACCGTGACTCACCATGGGCACACGGGGGTCACATCCAGCCACCCCCCACGGCCAGGCCACAATCCGCACCCTCTGTGCATCCTTAACTCCCCATTTCCTCCTGCCCCACAGCCAGGGCCCTCCGTGGAGGAAGCAGAGCTGTCCTCACCCTCAGGAACCTGCCCCATCCATGTCCCCATCCCTATCCTGTCCCCATCCCTGTCCCATCGACATCCTGTCCCCATTCTCATCCCTGTCCCATCCACATTCCGTCCCTATCTCTGTACCTTTCCCTGTCCCCGTCCCTGTCCTCATCCTTATCCCTCTCTCCATCCCATTTTCCCCATCCCTATCACATCCCCGTCCCTATTCTTGTCCCCATCCCATCCCTTTCCCCATCCCCACCCACTACCACTACCCCCCAGCAGCACCATCCCCTGGGATCCCCAGTGCCGTCGGAGCCTTTATCTGTGGGATTTGATAGAGACCCTCCCCACGTGTCCCCTTCTTCCCACCAGGTCCCATCCCCAGTGGGGTCCTGGGGAAGGGGTGGCCACATCCCCGCAGCCTGGGGACAAGCATGGATCCTGGGAGGGGCCACACGGGTGGCACTGCTCATCCTTTGATGTGATGTGGCGCAGGGTGGCACTCAGCCATCACCCAGCTGCCACCCAGCCATTGCCCAGCCGTCCCCCAGCCATCCCCCACCCTCCTGCAGCACTGTCCCACTGGGAATGGAAAATATTGACGGGCTCCGAGCTGGGAAGCTGCCAAGGGAAGCAGCTCCTCCAGAGCCAAATGCCATGGTGCTGGCTGCAGGGGACACAGGGACTTCCCCGGGCACAGCAGGGTCAAGGGCAGGGGCTGGGAAGGCCTGGCCTCAGGGTGGGCACAGAAGTGGGCACGGAGGGTGGGCATGGCTTGGCTGAGCTCCTCGGGGAACTTGGAGCACCCCAAACCCAGCAGAAGGGGACAAAGACCCAGAACGGGACAGGACCCCCAGCCCGGTCCCCAGATGCTCAAGCCACATCCTGTCCACGGTGACATCAGGGTGTGCAGTGGGGACCAGTGCCAGCCAGTGGGCACTCAGAGTTTGGGGCTGCCCTGGTTTTCCCCAGGGGAGGAGGACCCCTCCTCACAGGGCCCACCCTGCACCCAGCAGGTGGCTAATTAAGGGATTAATTAAGAGTGCTGGGAGGAGGGAAGGGGACAAGGAGTAAACTGGCCTCCGTGTCACCCTTCAGCTCCGAATTACAGGCAGGACCGTGGCCCCTGCGCTGTCCCCTTGGTCACACCATGCTCTGTGTCCCCCTCTGTGTCCCCACAGTGTCTCTGTTCCCTTCCATGGCCCCACTCCTGCCCTGTGTCCCCCCATCCCCTCCCATTTCCCTGCTCCCTCGGAGCCCCATGTTCCCACCTGTCCCCCATCCTCTCCCCCATCCTTTCCTCCCTTCCCACCCTCTGTGCCCCTGGTGTCCCCCACCCGTGACCCCCCCATCCCCTCCTAGCTCCCCACTCCCCCGAGTGTCTCATGTCCCCCAACCCCTTCCATGTCTCCCCATGTCCTCCCACGCTCCATGTCCCCCATCCCCTCCCACCTCCCCCCCCGCGAAGTGCCCCATGTCTCCCCGTGTACCCCCATCCCCTTCCATGCTCTGTATCCCCTACGTCCCCTCATCCCCTACCACACTCCACGTCCCTGGTGTCCCCCATCCCGTATCTCCCTCTCCCTTCCTACACTCCGTGTCCCCGAGTCCCTCCCCGCGTGTCCTGCTCCCCTCGTGTCTCGCTCCCCGCCCCGGGCCCGCCCCGTTCCCTCTCACCCGCCCCGGTGTGGGCCGCCTCCGCCGGTGGAGGGTGGCGGGGGGAGGCGGAGCTCCCTCGGCGGAGTCGCTTCTTTGGATAAGAGGCGCGGAACCACGGGGATGGGCAGGTGGAGCGGCTGAGGCACCGGCAGCGCTACCGGCAGCAGCGGGGCACGGCGACCCCCCCTCACCCCCCCCCCCCCCCCCCCCCGCTCCCGACGGCACTTTTAGGGTGTTTGGGGATTTTATTTGTTTTTTTTTTTTTTTGAGGGGTTGGGGTTTTTTTGCCCTTCTCCTCCCCCTTGGCTTTCCCCGGGCCGCCCCAGTTCCTCCTCCTCCTGCTTCCTCCTCCTCCCCCCCCTCCATCATCATCCTTCCTACTCCGGGATTACCGGGCATGGAGGGGGCGATGGGAACCCGACGAGGTGGGCACCGCTGAAAGAAGCCCGGCTCCGGTTCCCGGGGCCGCCCCCATGAGCGGCTGAACGGGGCCGGTGCCCCCCCCCTCCCGTTCATGGGAGCGCTGGAGCCGGGCACCGGAACCCCCAGCCCCGCCGCCCCCATGCTCACCGGCACCGCCAGCTTCGCCAAGGAGCCACCGGGTCCCCGGGACGCTGCTGCCGCTGCCGCCGCCGCTGCTTACTACGGTGATGGGGGAGGACCGGAGCCTGGAGCACCCCCTCCGCTACCTTACGGTACCCCCGGTGCTTTCGGCGGCCGGTTCCTGGGACCGTGTCCGCCTTACCGGGCACCGCCACCTCCCGCCGCCCCGCTTGAGGGTTACGCGGTGGAAGGTTACGCGGGTGCGGAGCTCTACGGGGGCGCGGAGGGTGCTTATACTCCACCCGGGGCTGCCCCGTTGTGCCCTCGCTCCGGTCCGCTCTGTGCCCTGCCCGGTTACCGGGCAGCCGGGAAGGTGCAGGTGATGCTCAACAACTACCCGCTCTGGGCCAAGTTCCACAAGCACCAGACCGAGATGATCATCACCAAACAGGGCAGGTGAGCGGCGGGGGAGACGGACACCAGGGCCGGGGGACCGGCAGGGAACGGGGATGGAAACGTGCAACAGCACCGGGACCCACACGGGCACTGGGGGACGGTGGTTGGGGGTCTAATGTGGGCAGGGATATAGGTAGGGGTGAGGCACAGTCTGGGGGTCTACGGGGTGGGCAGGGGGCGGCCGGCATGGTGAGGCAGGGGAGGTTCCTTCCTTGGAGGGGGGAAGTGGGGGGGAGGTTTGGGGAACCCCATCCGCCGGTGGGAGAGGGAGGTTGTGAAAGAGGGGTCCCCATCCCTGTGGGTTTGGGGGGACGTTTGTCTGTCTGTGCAGAGGGAAAACGCGAAGTGAACCGGAACATCCCCCCCGCCCCAGGCTGGTTTTCTAGGGGAGTTTGAGGCTTGTTTGGGACAATGAGGTTTTGGGGGGGTCCCCATCCCTGTCAGGGCGGGAAAGAGGGGTGCGGACCTCTCTCCTGGGTGCCAGGAAGTTCGTGGCGGTGGTGTCAGTGCCGGGGGTGGGCTGCAGGAAGCATTTATCCGTCCTCGATCCAGGGGCTGGATCCCAAGCCCAGCGCCGCAACAAGTAGCAAGAGAAGCCCAAGAGGCTGCCAGCGGCCCCGGGCACCCCACGGGCACAGCAGGGCGATGAGTGGCACCCCCTCTACTTGTTGTCCTCCCCTCCGGGATGGAAATCCCCCAGCCTGCTCCATGGGGCAGGCAGAGCCCAGTAGTGCCCCACATGTGCCCAGGGAAGGGTGGAGCACGTCGGCAACGTCCTGTGTGCCAGAAGAGCTGCTGGTGACGCCGTGCCCAGGCACCTGCTGTGTCCTCCGTGCTGCCACCCACCCGGGGTGTTCACAGGCTGCGGGTCTTTGGGGCTGGGGGATTTATTGGGAAGGGGGATAAAGTCCACCCCACCTCCACCAACAGCCCGGGCTGGAAGGGGTTGGTGAGAGCCAGCCCCTGGGTGGTCACAGAATTGCTCCAACTCGGAGCAAGGAGACCCCAAAATGCTGGTGCCAACCACGAGCCCCATGGCACTGGGCTGATGTGGGAGGGGGGAGCCAGCCCCCCAGCTGCTGTTTGGGAAGTCTCTGGGGTGAGGAGGATGAGGACGGCAGGGTCGGGTGCGAGGCTCAAGCCCCTCCAAGACTGAGCTTGTGAACTGCTGTGGCTCCGTAGTCAGGGGGTGATGGGGCAGGTGGCAGAGCCCCCACTCTGCTGCCATCCATCCTCGCCCTTTTTGGCGGGGGCGGGGGGGCGGTCGGGGTCTCTTTCTGCCCAGCACCGTGGCTGCCAGCAGCCATGCTCCGTGCCCTCTCCTGTCCCTGGGCTGAGACAGGCAGTGTCACTTCAATGCTGAGCCCCAACCTGCTTAATGTGTTGGAAGTCTGAACACGTTAAGGTCGCTTGGTTTGCCACGGCCGTTCCCAGGCTTGGCTTGGGTTTTTTTTCTCCCCCTCCTCAGAGCTTGGGGCCACTCAGCAGCAAACCAGCACCAGCAGAGCTGGGGGGACGTGACCCAACGCTGGGTAAAAGGGTGGATGGGTGCTGGGCTCCCCAGAAGGGTTGTTCCTCGCCCGCCATGGTTCAGCTCCGGCAGGGACCCACTCAAACTCACCCCCTTGCTCCCCTCCTCTCTTTTCCCAGCCATGCTGGCAGCTTTTGGGGCACTACCTGGCAGTGCCCATCCCCAATGCCTCAGGGTGGCTCAGGAGGTGGTGCTGAGGAGCTGAGTACTTGAGGTACCCCCCCAAAAAAAATCATTCTTCTCTAAATTCAAATCTTCTCTACTCCGCTTCACGTCTGGGCTCTGCCGTTGGCTCCCGACATGAAACCAAGAGGGTTTGAGGCTCTTTTTCCAGCTCCATGCTCCCACAGCGGCTCTGCAAAGGGGCTGGGGGCTTGGTGGTTCCCCCTATCAGGGTTTGGGGGCACTCAGCAGCAAATTGGCACCAGCAGAGCAGGGGAGATGTGTCCCCAGCGTTGGGCAAGAAGGTAGAAGGGCGTTGGGCTCCCCAGAGGTTGTTCCTCGCTCGCCATCGTTGAGCTCTGACAAGAACCTCCTCAAATTCATCCTCTTGCTCCCCTCCTCTCTTCTCCCAGCCACGGTGGCAGTTTCAGGGGCAATGCCTGGCAGTGCCCATCCCCACTAGGAGGTGGTGTTAAGGGGCAGGAAACTTGGGGTGGACCCCCCCAAAATCCCATCCTCTCTACCCCACTCCACACCTGAGCTCTGCCATCGACTCCCAACCTAAACCCAAGAGAATTTTGGGGCTCTTTTTCCAGTTCCATCCTCCCACAACAGCTCTGCAAAGGGGTTGGGGGGCTGAGAGGGTGGTGTGCTGTGCGCTGGGGGGAGGGGGGGGGGAATCACAGCAAAGGCAGCCCTGGGGAGATGTCAAAGTCAGAGCCACAGAACATCCGTTTGCCCCAAGCCCTGAGCTGCTGTTGCAAACTCCTGTGTGCAGGGCCAGGCTGCAGCGCTGCTGAGACAGGAAAAACCCCACAGGGAGGGCTCCAGGGAGATGTGTGCCCCAAGAGAGGCACCCACCGGGCTGGGGCAGGGGCTGGGGCAGGGCAGGAGGTGCCTCCTGTCCCACCTGAGGATGGTGGTGCCACAGCTTGTGGGTCTGTGCTGGTCTCTCAGGGCTGGTGCCTCCACAGAGAGGAGCTGAGCCTGAGTGGCAACTGGTGTCACCAGGGCAAAACTGGTTGGGTGCTGGGGTTTGTCCCCTGGCACCACTCCTGCCCCTCTGTCCTGGCTCTGACATGCCATCCCGTGCCATCCCATGCCATCCTGTGCCATCCCACGCCACCCCACACCCACTCATCCCAAGTACAAATCATTTCCTGCCAGTTTCCCATGCATGTCCCTGTTCTCCCTCAGCCCCCCCCATGACTCTTGGGGTTCAGCCAGAGCAGGATTTCAGTGGAAACCCCCCAGGCCTCACCATCCTCCCCCTGCAGAGAGCCCCCGGGGAATTCCTGCCCCAGGCTTCTGCTGCAGAACCAGGGCTGGTGTTGGGGTTTTGGGGAACAGAGGAGCTGGCACTGAGGGAGGGTCTTTGGGCATTGTCTTTGGAGAGGGCACTGGGGATGGCTTTGTGCCTGGGGGACAGAGGAGATGGCATTGCCCTTGTGGAGGGACATGGGGACAGCTTTGGAGACACAAGGGCTCGTTCTGCATTGGGCAAAGGTGAAGGTTGGCTTTGGTTTGAGGGGTGCCAGGGCCACCTCTGTATTTTGGGGAACACAAGGTCTGGCTTTGCCTTTCTGGGGAGGACTCAGGGATGGTTTGCCCAGGCCAGAAGCTGCTGCTCCTCTACAGGCTGGGACAGGGGAAGCCCAGTGGCTGGCTGGCAGCTCGGAGGTGCTGGAGGCAGTGGCGTAGCAGTGCCATGTTGTGCCACGCAGCTGGGTAGCCGTGCCATGCACCTATGCCAGGCTGTGTGGCTGTGCACAGCATTGTGCAGCTGTGCCACGCAGCCATCCCATGTCACTATGCCATTCCAAGCAACTGTGCCATGCCACCGTGCCAGGCACTGCTGTGCAGCCAAGCAGTGTCACCATGCAGTGCCTGGCATGCAGCCCTGTGGCACCATGCCACACATGCTGTGCAGCCACACCATGCCACTGTGCCACGCTGAGTAGCTGTGCCATGCAGCCCTGTGGTGGGTGCTCTGCCAGTCTCCCACTCCTCTGTGGTTCTTGTGGCTGGGTTGGCACTGAGAGAGGAGGCAGCTCAGGAAGCTAGCAGCCCCCCAGTGCACTGCCAGGGGTGCACGTAGGGCTGGGCAGGTGGAGCACCACTGCCCCCCACCCAGCAAATGCCCTCCTGGCCCCGGGCAGGTCTGCAGCCAGCTGCCCCCCACATTTTTGTTCCACCTGGGTTCATCCTGTCCTTTCTCTGTGTCCCCAGGGTCCCATGTCCCCTAGGATCCTCCTCATACCCATGTCCCTGTGTGTCCACAACTCTCTGTGTCCCTTGGCTCCCTCCTGCCCCACGGCCCCAATCTCCTTCAACCAATGCCCCCCCCCTCCCCCCCCCTCCAAGTCCAAGGGTTCACTCAGGGACAAACCTCTGGGTACCATTGACCCCCACCCTGCACCCATCTCGGACTTCCAGACACCCCTTCCCCTATTGCCCAAGCACCCACCAGCCCCTTGCTCCCATCCTGGCTGTCTGAGCACCCACAGACCCCCTCCCCCAGCACCCAGACAGACCCACGGACCCCCTCTTACACCCATCCTGTGTCCCCCAGCAGCTCCTTCCAGACCTCCAGAAGCAAACCTGCCTAGGGAGGAGATTCAAACCCCGGGGACCCAAATCCTACCCTGGAGCTTGAGCATCGAGAAAGGGAGTCGGGGGGGTGGGTAAAAATAACCTCGAGGCGTGCATGGTTTCGGGTCTTACCCCCCACACACACCCTCCCGCGCCCCGGCCGAGCCCCTGCGGTTTGCACCGCGGCAGCTTTTGAGCTGCGACTGTGACTCGGCTCCGCCGGCAGCGCAGAGCTCGGGGAACCGGGGAACCGGCGGTGTGGGAGCCAGAGAGGTGCAAAAAAAACCCCCTTCAAACCAGTAACAAACCCCAACAAATAATAGGTTTTGGTTTGGGACTGGTTTCTTCCTCCCTGTTCCTTGCAGCAGCTCGGGGGGTAGTGCAACAACGCCCAGCGGGGCTGCCTGCTGCGGGACTGGCATCGTCTTGTGGGGGGGAGGGTGGGTGCTGGTGAGGTGGGAGATGGGGCTGGGGAAGGGTTTGGTGCTGGGAGGTGGTGGTGAAGGGTTTGGTGCTGGGAGTCTGCGTCGGCAAGGGCTTCACTGAGAGTTGGTGATGGTGAAGGCTTTGGCACTGAGAGGTGGTGCTGATGAAGGCTTAGGCACTGAGAGCTGATGCTGGTGAAGACTTTGGCACTGAGAGGTGGTGCTGGTGAAGGCTTTGGCATTGGGAGTTGATGCTGGTGGAGGCTTTGGCACTGGGAGCTGGTGCTGGTGAAGGCTTTGGCACTGAGAGTTGATGCTGGTGAAGGCTTTGGCACTGGGAGCTGGTGCCAGTGAAGAATGTGACATTGGGAGCTGGTGCTGGTGAAGGTTCTGGCACTCAGAGATGGTGCTGGTGCAGGTTTTTGCTGTGGGATCTGGTGATGGTGAAGGCTTTGCCACTGGGAATTAGCAATGGTGAGAGTTTGGTACTGAGAGTTGGTGATGGTGAAGACTTTGGCACTGGGATGTGGTGCCGGTGAAGTGTTTGGCGCCGGGGGATGGTGCTGGTGAAGTATTTGGCACTGAAAGCTGGTACTGGTGAAGTATTTGGCACTGGGAGCTGGTGCTGGTGAAGGCTTTGGTGCTGGGGGATGGTGCTGGTGAAGCGTTTGGCGCCGGGGGATGGTGCTGGTGAAGGCTGGGGCTCAGAGGCAGCTCAACTCCTCACTATCGACCTTTGATGCGGCTCCAGTTTTGATCCGCGGTGGGAACCACCTCCCCTTGGCACGGCCACGTCTTGCTCGTTCTGGGGAAGATCTGAGCCCGGGGTGGGGGTGGCACCAGCTTGTGGCACAAGGATGTGACCAGAGCCTGGTGTCCCCAGGGCTGCTGAGTGCCCACCCAGACCTCGTGGAGCATTTGCACAGCTCCTCGCCACCGCTGCTGCTTCTTCTTCTTTTTCTTCTTTTCTCTTTCTTTTTCTCTTTCTTTTCCCCAACCTCTTGTAAGGGCAAGTTTGAGTCAGCTCTTTCCATCGCCCTTTGCAAGACGCTTCCCCGGTGCCGCGGCACTGCCTGCGCTGCGCTTCCTGCCGCGGCCGATCCGCCACGGTCCTGCCCTGCTGCCCGGACCTTCGGCAGTTTCCCAGCCCCTTGATTTGCTCCTCACCCCTTCTTTGGTGTCCCCTCTCCCGCCCTCCTGCCATCAGCAGGGTGGTGGCCTGAAGAGGAGCTTGGCTAAGCTCACTGGGTGCATTGTGCCATCCCTGCCAGGAGCTCACCAGCCCTCTTGCCTTTGTGGGGCTTGGAGTGGCAGGAGAGGGGATCCTGGCAGTGCCACTGCCAGTTCTGTCCCTTGATCCTGCTGGATGATGGCAGGGCTCCAGGCAGCAGCCCACTTCCCCTGCCCAAACTCAGCCCAGACCCATGGGATCCCTTCTGGTGGAAGCCACCACCCCCATGCAGGAACCCCCCCCCCCTCCCCGGGGCTGGGCCATGCTTTCGAGGTCCCAGCACCTGCACCTCGAGGAACTGGGGAGATGGGCAGGGGGTGTGTGCAAACCCAGCCCCCACCTTCACCCACTGGGTACCAGCACGGGAAATGGCACAGCCCAGTGGAGGGGGGAGGAGGGGCAGGTGAGAGGCTGCAGCCCCTCACCCCAGCCATCTCACCCTGGAGGCTGGGGGTCAGGATGAATCTCCCCCATCACCCTGTGTGTAAAAGCTGGAGGAGGGCTGAGGGGCCTCTGTGTCCCCCATGTCACTGTGTTGGGGGCTTTGTCCCCACCAGCAAGGGGTCAAGAGTGTGGGTGGCACTCATGGAGCAGCCAGGTAGTAGGACTGGGGCTGCTGGTGGTGCTGGTGCTGAGGGACTGGGCCTACTGGTGGTACTAGTGCAAGGGACTGGATCTGCTGCTGCTGGTGGTGCTGGAGGACAGGGACTGCTGGTGGTACTGGTGCTGGAGGACAGGAGCTGCTGGTGGTACTGGTGGTGGAGGACAGGGGCTGCTGGTGGTACTGGTGGTGGAGGACAGGGGCTGCTGGTGGTACTGGTGCTGGAGGACAGGGGCTGCTGGTGGTACTGGTGCTGGAGGACAGGAGCTGCTGGTGGTACTGGTGGTGGAGGACAGGGGCTGCTGGTGGTACTGGTGGTGGAGGACAGGGGCTGCTGGTGGTACTGGTGGTGGAGGACAGGGGCTGCTGGTGGTGCTGGTGGTGGAGGACAGGGGCTGCTGGTGGTACTGGTGCTGGAGGACAGGGGCTGTTGGTGGTACTGGTGCTGGAGGACAGGGGCTGCTGGTGGTACTGGTGCTGGAGAACAGGGGCTGCTGGTGGTACTGGTGCTGGAGGACAGGAGCTGCTGGTGGTACTGGTGCTGGAGGACAGGAGCTGCTGGTGGTACTGGTGGTGGAGGACAGGGGCTGTTGGTGGTACTGGTGCTGGAGGACAGGAGCTGCTGGTGGTACTGGTGCTGGAGAACAGGAGCTGCTGGTGGTACTGGTGCTGGAGAACAGGAGCTGCTGGTGGTGCCAGTTTCCAGCTCCAGCCACCAAAAGCCAAGGCTCCAGTGGGTGCCAAAATGCTGCAGCCAGAGCTGAGCTTTGCTGGAGGTGGGGGGGTTGAAGGGAGAAGGGGGGGGGGGGGGCTGACCCTGTGACCCCAACCACACTTTGAGGTCCCACTGCCAGCTGGGGGCTCCTGGGACTGGTGATGGCAAAGCAGGGACTGAACACAGAGAGGGCAAAAGGAGCTGCTGGATCTCCCTGCCCAGGGCTGGCATTTGGAGGTTTCCTTCCCTGGGTGAGGGGGGACAGTGGGGTGCAGCCCCCTGGCAGGGTGGCAGCTGTGGCCACAGAGTCCCCCCCCCTTGGCCATCTTGTCCTGTCCCCTTCCTGCCCTTGGCACAGGCTGGCGCCCAGCCCGAAATAGCAGCGGTGTTGGTTTCCGAGCCGGAAGGTGCTTGGGGAGGGGGAGGAAGATACCGGGGGGTTGGGGGGTGTGGGGGGGGGTGGAAATCAGCCCCTAGAGCATCCCCCCAGCTGCTGGGGTCAGTCACAGCCTCGTGGGCACCCAGCTGGGTGTGAGCAGGGTGGTGCTGGGGCAGCTGGACATCACCCTGCCTCGGTTTCCCCATCCCTGCTGTGCAAGGCAAAGGGAAGCCCCCCAGTACTCAACACCCCCCCCAGCCCATCCAGTCCTTTGCTCTAGGGGTTGAGCTGGGAGAGGAGAAGGAGAAGGAGCAGGAGAAGAAGGGGAAGGAGAAGGAGAAGGAGAAGGGGAAGGAGAAGGAGAAGGAGAAGGAGAAGGAGAAGGAGAAGGAGAAGGAGAAGGAGAAGGAGAAGGGAAGGAGAAGGAGAGGAGAAGGAGAAGGAGAAGGAGAAGGAGAAGGAGGAAGAGGGGAAGGGGAAGGAGGAGGAGAAGGAGAAGGAGGAAGAGGGGAAGGGGAAGGAGGAGGAGAAGGAGAAGGAGGAAGAGGGGAAGGGGAAGGAGGAGGAGGAGGAGGAGGAGGAGAAGGGGAAGGAGAAGTGTAAGAAGGAGAAGGGGAAGGAGAAGGAGGAGGAGGAGGAGGAGAAGGAGGAGGAGGAGGAGGAGAAGGGGAAGGAGAAGTAGGAGGAGGAGAATGGGAAGGAGAAGTGGAAGAAGGAGAAGGAGGAGAAGGGGAAGGAGAAGGAGAAGGAGAGGGAGAAGGAGGGAGGGAGAAGGAGGGGGAGAGAGAGCGGGAGGAGAGGAGGGGGAGGTGACAATGTCTGTCCTTCTGTCCCCTCCCCAGGCGCATGTTCCCCTTCCTCAGCTTCAACCTCTCGGGGCTCAACCCCGTGGCCCATTACAGCGTCTGTGTGGACGTGGTGCTGGTGGACCAGCACCACTGGCGCTACCAGGGCGGCAAGTGGGTGCAGTGTGGCAAAGCTGAGGGCAACATGCCAGGTATGGGCCTTCCTTCCAGCCCCTCCCTCACCCTCCTCGTGCTGGGCAGGGGGGGTAACCCCACCCCTGCTGTCCCCCCCACCTCCGTCCCTAGGGAACCGTCTCTACCTGCACCCCGACTCGCCCAACACAGGAGCCCATTGGATGAGGCAGGAGGTCTCCTTTGGGAAGCTGAAGCTCACCAACAACAAAGGGGCATCCAACAACGTGGGCCAGGTAAGGATCCCACTGCTGTGCCAAGGCTGTGCCCAGCTGTGCCAGCTCCCCCATAGGCCCCCGCGTGGATCACAGAACCATTGAGCTGTTGGGGTTGGGAGAGACTTTGGAGATCACCAAAGTCCAGCTGCTCACCTGGAGTTCACAATCCAAGCCACTACCACCAAACCACGTCCCTCAGCACCACCTCCACGTCCCTCAGCACCACCACCACCTGGCTTTGAAACCCCTCCAGGGATGGTGACTCCACCACCTCCCTGGGCAGCCTGGTCCAGCGCCTGGGAACCCTTGCTGGGAAGAAATTTGTTCCTCACGTCCAACCTGAACCTCCCCTGATGCAACCTGAGGCCATCTCCTCTTGTCCTGCCACTGGTTGCGTGTGAGAAGAGACTAAGCCCCACCTCACTCCAACCTCCTTTGAGGGAGTTGTGGAGAGCAATGAGGTCTCCCCTCAGCCTCCTCTTCTCCAGGCTGAACACCCCCAGCTCCCTCAGCTGCTCCTCCCCAGCTCTGTTCTCCAGACCCTTCCCTATCTTGGTCGATACTCTCTGGCCCTGCTCCAGCCTCTCAATGTCCTTCCTGGGGCAAGGGTCCCAAAACTGACCCCAGCACACGAGGGGTGGCCTCAGCAGTACCCAGTCCAGGGGACAATCACATCCTTGTCCCTTCTGGCCACACTCTTGGTGATCCAAACCAGGCTGCTGGTGCCCTTCTTGGCCACCTGGGCACCCCCTGGCTCACCTTTAGCCAGCCAACAATTGACCAAATGACCCAAAACTGACCACTGGACTTAACCGACCTTGCCCCTGCTCTCTCCCCCTAGATGATCGTGCTGCAGTCGCTGCACAAGTACCAGCCCCGGCTGCATGTGACAGAGGTGAAGGAGGGGGAGGGCGAGGAGCCCTGCCCCTCCCCCCACACCCACACCTTTGCCTTTCCCGAGACTCAGTTCATCGCCGTCACCGCTTACCAGAACGCCGACGTGAGTACCGCTACGGGTGTCCCGTCCCCCTCCTTCCCCTCCCCCCCAAAACCAGCCTCCCACCCCCCCAGCAGCAGCACTCCAACAACTCAATGCCAGCATCCTTGGTGAGTGGGGGGGCCACGCTGGCAGCCCCCTCCCTCATCTTCACATCCCCCTCTCCCCCTCCCCAGATCACCCAGTTGAAGATCGACCACAACCCCTTCGCCAAAGGCTTCCGGGACAACTTCGACTCGTGAGTGTGCCCCCCCTACCCCTCTGTGCCCCCCCACCCCTGTGTGCTCTCCCTACTTCTGTGCCCCCCAGCTTCCTACCCGTGTGCCCCCTCTTCCTACCCGTGTGCCCCTCCCTTCCTACCCCTGTGTGCCCCCCAGCTTCCTACCGGTGTGCCCCCTCTCCTACCCCTGTGTGCCCCCCACCTTCCCACCCCTCTGTGCCCCCCCTACCCCTGTGCGCCCCCCAGCTTCCTACCCGTGTGCCCCTCCCCCTTCCTACCCCTGTGTGCCCCCCCTACCCCTGTGTGCCCCCCACCCTCCTACTCCCTGTGCCCCCCCCACCCGTGTGCTCCCCTTACCCCTGTGTGCCCCCCAGCTTCTTACCCCTGTGCCACTCCCTTCCTATCCCTGTGTGCCCCCCGCCTTCCCACCCCTGTGTGCCCCCCCTTACTACCTCTATGTGCCTCCTTTACTACCCGTGTGCCCCCCCTTACTACCGCTGTGTGCCCCCCCTTACTACCTCTATGTGCCCCCTTTACTACCCCTGTGTGCCCCCCCTTACTACCCCTGTGTGCCCCCCCTTACTACCTCTGTGTGCCCCCCCTTACTACCTCTATGTGCCCCCCTTACTACCCCTGTGTGCCCCCCCTTACTACCGCTGTGTGCCCCCCCTTACTACCTCTATGTGCCCCCTTTACTACCCCGGAGTGCCTCCCCTTACTACCTCTATGTGTCCCCCACTTTCCCACCTGTGTGTGCCCCCCACAACCCTGGCTCTCAGGAGGGGCACCCCCCCAACTCCCGCCCTGTTTCCTCTCCCCCCTCGCCCAGGATGTACTCAGCCTCGGAGGGCGATCGCCTCACTCCCTCTCCCCCGGAGGTGCCAGGCTGCCAGCAGCTCCTGCCAGCTCCCCGCTTCCAGCCCTTCCTGCCCGAGCAGTACCCTCTGCCCCCCGGGCGCTTCTTCGGTGGGGAGCGGGGGGGTCCACTGCCCCTGCCCCCCAAGGACCCCCCGCGCTGGTTCTTTACCCCCCAGCAGCCTCCCGCCGCAGAGTACGGCGGCTACGAAACAGGGTACGGGGGGGGCAAACTGGTGCCCTATGGGGTGAAACCCTTTGCCCTGCCACCTGCCCCCCACCCTCCCCTGCCCTACTACCCCGAGGGGCCTGGGGGAGGGTTTGGAGGGGTAGGGGGAGGCTGGAGCCCTGGGCAATACGGTCCCAAAAACAGCCCTGGAGGGGCTCTGGGCTGGTACCGCGAGCCCCGGGAGGAAAAGGGGAAGGAGGTGGAGGGCTGGCCCCCCCCTGAGCCCCCCACCACCACCTCGGGGGACTCCTCAGACTCGGGGCTGTATGAATGCAAGCGGAGGAGGGTGTCCCCCTACCCCTCCAGCACCGAGAGCTCCCCCCCACCCCGAAACGGGGACCCCTACGACAAGGACCTGGGGGTCGATGGGGGCTACTATGGCTTCTATGGCAACTGAGCCACACAAGGCGGGGGGGGGGGGGGAGGTTGTTGGGGAGCTCAGACCACCCCCCCCAAGAAACCCCAAACCCCAGTGCTGGGGAGGGGGTCCTCTGTGTGTGTCACCCCCCACCCCTCCTCCCCCAGCTATCTCCCACCCATATCCAGGGAGGACTTGAGCAGGGCGGGGGGGCTCCAGACAATCAGCCCCTGGTGGGGCCACGGGGAAGGGACTGGGGGGGTGGGTGAGGAGGGGTGTGGGGGAGGGGGCAAACAGTGAGGTTTTTATTGTCAGGGGAGGGGGTTTAAGGTGGGGTGGTGGGGGAGGGTTAATGCTGAAGTATTTATTGAGCCCCCCCCCCCCCCCTTCTCGTGTGCCCAGTGTGGGGCTGGGGAGAGGGGCGTGGGGGGAGCAGCATATCTTGCAATAAAAGGGACACTGTGGGGCACAGCTCTTGTTGTCTTCTCTGTGGGCAAAGGGGAGGGAAATTGAGGCATTGGGGGGGGGCTAAGGGGATTAGACCACCTCCCCCTCCCCTCATTTTGGGGGGGGTCTCAGGCAGCTGTGGGTGGGAGGGGGCTTCCTAAGGCCTGGGGAATGAAGCTCTCTGCACACCCCAGCTCTTCCTGACCTTTATTAGAGCAGCCTCTGTGCTTGGGGGAGGGGTGGGGGTGGGGGGCAAAGGGTTCTGCCTGCCTGCAGGCACCCCCACGCCCCCCTGCTGGGCCCCCTACCCCAGGGAGCCAAGGACCCAGGTAGGCATCCTGTGCCCACACAGCCCAGGGGCAGGGGGCACTGCCAGTCCTTACCCCCAAAGTGTCACAGGCAGCCCTGAGGCTCTGCCCCAGGTCTGGGAGGTGGGGAGGGGGAGACACTGCCTGTGGCCCCCCCACCCCCCTCATTTTCCATCACAGTTTTGCTTAAACAGCAGCAAAACAGGTGGGGGGGGGGAGATGGGGAGAGGAGGATTTGCACCCCAGGTGCTGGGGGAGGGAGGGGACCAGCCCCACTGCCAGGCACCACTGCTGTGATGAGCTGGGGGCAGGGGGGAGCTCAGCACCCTAGGTGGGGGGCTTAGCACCCCTTGAGGCAGCTCAGCATCCTTGGGGGGAGCTCAGCACCCTGAAGGGGGGCTCAGCACCCTTTGGAGGAGCTCAGCACCCTTTGGAGGAGCTCAGCACCCCTTGGAGGAGCTCAGCATCCTTGCGGGGAGCTCAGCATCCTTGAGGGGGGGCTCAGCACCCTTTGGGACAGCTCAGAACCCCTTGGAGGAGCTCAGCACCCTGGAGGTGTGGGGGGGGGAAGGGGCTCAGCACCCCTCTGTGGGGGTTGGCTACCAGAGCACTGCAGTGTCCAGGTGGGCAAAGCCAGGATCCAAGCGCAGCTTCCAGTAGGTGTTGTTGGTGACCCACGACTCCTTCCCGTTGGCATCCACCACCCGCCTGGCAAAGAGCACGGTGGGAGGAGGGGGGTCAAATTCAGGGTGCCCCACACATCATCCCCCCCCAGAAGTGCAGCCTCAGGACCCCTCCTCCCCTCCATGCTGGACCTGAAGAAGCGAGCCTGGTGGCTGATGTTGTTCTCCTCCATCACCCGGCGCCGGTCCCGCTGCAGCTGCTCGATTTGGCGCTTCTGTGCCTCGGCTGCTGGCACATTGCCCTCCTCCAGGTACCTGGGGTGGGGGTTGGAGGGGAAGGGAGTCAGCCCCAGTCGGTAGCTGGTCCCTACTGGTGCGCCCCAGGGCTCAGTGCTGGGCCCAGTTCTCTTCTAATGAAGTCTTGGTTGGTGGTCAGAGGTTTTTGCAGCCAGGCTGGATGTGGCTCTGAGCAACCTGATTTGGTGGGAGGTGTCCCAGCCCATGGCAGGGGGGTTGGAACTGGATGAGCCTTGAGGTCCCTTCCAACCCTAACTATGATTCTCTGATTCTCTGAATTTCTGATTCTCTGAATTTCTGATTCTCTGATTCTCTGGTTCTCTGATTCTCTGGTTCTCTGATTTTCTGATTCTCTGATTCTCTGATCTGAGGGAGGGCAGTTTGCAGATGATCCTATACAGGCTGGGAGCTTGATCTGCTGCAGGGTAGGAAGGAGCTACAGAGGGATCTGGCCAGGCTGGATCCATGGGGATAAGGTTCAACAAGGCCAAGTGCTGGGTCCTGCACTTGGGTCACAGCAACCCCATGAAGGCTCCAAGCTTGGGGCAGAGTGGGTGGAAAATGCCCACCAGAAAAAGACCTGGGGCTGCTGGCTGACAGCAGCTGAAGATGAGCCCAGGGTGTGCCCAGGTAGCCCAGGTGGCCAAGAAGGCCACCAGCAGCCTGGTTTGGATCACCAATTGCATGGCCAGCAGGGCTTGGGGATGTGATTGTGCCCTGGAGTGGGCACTGGTGAGGGCACACTTCAAATCCTGGGTTCAGTTTTGGGCCCCTTGCTGCAAGAAGAACTCTAAGAAGGTCCAGAGAAGGGCAAAGAAAACTGGGAAAGGGTCTGGAGAACAGGGCTGGGGAGGAGCAGCTGAGGGAGCTGGGGGTGTTCAGCCTGGAGAAGAGGAGGCTGAGGGGAGACCTCATTGCTCTCCATAACTGCCTCAAAGGAGGTTGGAGTGAGGTGGGGGTTGGTCTCTTCTCCCTAACAAGTGACAGGATGAGAGGGAATAGCCTCAAGCTGCACCAGGGGAGGCTGAGGTTGGACATGAGGAAAAATGTCTTCACTGAAAGGGCAATTGGGCACTGGCACAGGCTGCCCAGGGAGGTGGTGGAATCCCCATCCCTGGAGGTATCCCAGAAACCTATGACCATGGCCCTTGGGGCCATGGTTTGGTGGCCATGGTGGGGCTGGGTTGAGGGTTGGACTGGATGACCTTGGAGAGCCCTTCCAACCCATGGTTTGGTGGCCATGGTGGGGTTGGGTTGAGGGTTGGACTGGATGACCTTGGAGAGCCCTTCCAACCCAAACCATCCTACGACTCTGTGCTCACTGCCACGAGCTGAGTACCCTCAGCACCTTCCCCCCCGTGCCCCGGGGGCTGCTCACCTCTGGTCGGGTCTCAGCCTGGTGTCAGTGGCAGGCAGGACCCTGCGCAGCTCCGGGGTCAGCTCGTTCAGCTCCAGGGCAAACTGGGTGAAGCCATAGCTCCTCTCGTGGTCAGGGGGCATGGGGTCTGCAGGGGAAGTGGGGGGGGAGGGCACAGTGCTGAGAGACCCCCACCCCGAGGGTTGTTTATCCCTTTTTCCCCACCCAGCCTGTCCCCTCCTGCTCCTTACTGGCTCTCCAGACGCACTGGCCCGGGGCTGGCCCCCGGTGCAGCCCCTGGTGCCACTTCCCCGCCAGCCGCTCCAGCACCGTCCCGCTGCGGCTCAGCACCGCCCCCTGCACCTCGTTGGCTCCCGCGCCCCAGTACCGAGCCTGCGGGCACACAGCCGAAGGGCAGCGCCCGGCCCAGGCATCGGAGCCTCACCGGGGACGCTGGGGAGGGGTGGGGACACCGGGGAAGGGGAGGGGGAACTGGGAAAGGGGAGGGGGAACTGGGAAAGGGGAAGGAAAGTGGGGAAGGGGGCAGGGGGGAACTGGGGATGGGGAGGGGGAACTGGGGAAGGGGGAGAGGGAACGGGGAGGGGAGGGAACGGGGGAAGGGGGAGAGGGAACTCGGGAAGGGGAGGGGGAACTGGGGAAGGGGGGAGGAAACTGGGGAAGGGGGGAGGAAACTGGGGAAGGGGAGGGGGAACTGGGGAGGGGAGAGGGAGAAATGGGGGGATAACTGGGGAAAAGGAGGGGTTAATGGGGGGGTAACTAGGGAAGCAGGCGTTAAGTGGGGAAGGGGAGGGGTAACTGGAGATAGGCAGGGTCACTGGGAACTTGTGGGTCCCTGAGGGATGGGTTGGAGCCACTGGGAAGGGGTGGGATAGCTGGGAAAGGGATGGGATAGCTGGGAAAAGGGCAGGGTTTAGATGAGTGTGGGGCCAAGGGAGCGACGGCCACATTCTGAAAGCTGGGGCCAGGCAAAAGGGTGAGAGCTATGGGGGACCAAGGAGTAAAGAGAGGGTCTGAGGGCAGGGTTGTGAGGGTGGGGGTGTCAGGGCAGGGTGGCCACACCTTGCAGAAGGTGAGCTTGCAGTGGCAGGAGGCATCTCGGGTGTTGCGGATCAGCACCTCGCCGTAGTGCTCGATCCAGCGGGGGCCACTCAGCACGTTGTGGATGCAGGTGGTCACCTTGTTCCACTCAAAGTGGTCCCCAGTCCTGCAGCCACAGCCACCACGACCCCAAAAGGGGAGGGGGATTGGCAAGGCTGGTGGCAGCGCCACGGGGTTGGACACGGCTGCCAGCTGAAGCCAGGGCAACCGAACTCACCTGGGCAGCTGGACGTTGACGGTGCCCATGGGGACGATCTCCAGGGACTTGCCCCAGAATTTGTTCTTCCACCTCATGTCTTGGGGGGCAGGAGGTGGTGAGACCCCTTATATGCCTTTGCCCCTGCCCTTCAAAGCCCCTCTGGCTCCTCAACCCCCCAGATCCTCCTCAGCCCCAAAGCTCTCCACCTCCCCATGCCCCCCACCCCCAAAGTCCCTGGTGTGCCCCAAACTCCCCTTGTCCCCCAAGCAACTGTTGCCCCCAAACTCCTCTGTGCCCCCTGACGCCCCTTGTCCCCCAAGCAACCCAAGCCCCCAAAGTCCCTGGTGTGCCCCAAGCTCCCCTTGTCCCCCAAGCAACCTATGCCCCCAAACTCCTCTGTGCCCCCCAAGCTCCCCTTGCCTGTGAGCCCCTCCATGTCCCTTGACCACTCCCTTATCCCCCAAACCTCCCCCTGCCCCCAGATCCCCCCAAGATCCCCAACCCCACCTGCCCTCAAAACTCTCTCATAACCCCCAACCCCCCTGGAATCCCCCAACCCTCTCAACCCCCCCCTCCCACCCCCCACCCCTTTCCCTTCCTCTGTCTCCCTGACTCCCTCCTCAGCCTCCACCTTGCCAGAAGATGAAGTTATCAGACTCAGCGTGGCAAGCAGAGATGGGTGGGTGGTGGGAGACCTGGAGAAGAGGGAGAGGGAGATGCCAGGGGGCCCACCCAGCTGTGTGCCCCCCCTGCTGGGCCCTGTGCCCGGTGCCCACCTGCTCGCTGATGAAGCGGAAGCCGCGGTCGGGCCGCACGCACTCGAAGGTCTCCCCCAGCACGGGGTTGAAGGGTTTGCTGCCCGCCCGGTAGAAGGTGGAGGCGTAGGCAGAGACAGCAAAGGCAGCCACGTACACCTGGCACCCCGGGATGCCACCCCGTGATGCCACCCTGCCAGGGCAGGGCGCCCACCCTGCCCACCTCCGCCCAAGGGCTGTGGTGTCCCTCAGCCCTGCCCCATGGGCCTCACTGTGCCCCTGCCCACCTCCAAGTCTCTCCTGTCCCTGCAGCCTCTGATCTTCCTGAGCCCCCACCCCCATGTGCCCCCCGACCCCCATGCCCTCCCCCTTCCCATGTCCCCTCCCCAACCCCCAAAGCCCCTTCAGTCCCTCGAGCTCCTCTGCATCCCCCAACTCCCCTTGCCCCCCAAGCAGCTCCTGCCCCCAGAGTCCCTTGTGGTCCCCCGAGCCTCCCATACCCCTGAGCCCCTCTGTGTCCCTCAAGCCCCTTGTCCCCCAAGCCTCCCCCTGTCCCCAAGCCCCTCAAGCTCCCCAGCCCCACCTGCCCTCAAAGTCCCTCATATTCCCTAAACCCCCTGGAATCCCCCAACCTCCTTGACTTCCCCTTTGTCCCCCAGCCCCACCTGCCTTTAAAACTCCCTTGCACCCCCTGAGCCTCTCCCTACCCCTGAACCCCCCAAAACCCCCAGCCCCAACAGCTCTCAAAGTCCCTCCCATCCCCCAAGCCTCCTCCTACCCAAGCCCCCTTGAGCCCTTCACCCCCCATCCGGCCTTCAGATTCCCTCATATCCCCCAACCCCCTGCAGTCCCCCAACCCTCTCCACCCCCCGCGGTGCCCCCGGCCCCCCCTAACCAGGCGCTGCCGGGGGTCCCTGGCACGGCTGGCCCTGTCCAGCAGCTCGCTGTACTCCAGCTCCTCGCAGAGCCTCTGCAGGGTGTTCAGGGGCTCGTTCAGCTGCACCGGCAGGGCCACCCGAGACAAGTCCTTCCCCACACTGCTCCGCAGCAGACCCCACAAGCTGACATCCCCGGGGGGCGCTGGCGGGGCAGGAAGGCAGCTCCGACGCCGTGGATCCGGTCCCGGTAATTCCACGGGCTCCGTGGGCAGTCCCGGCCCCTCTGCTCCTGTCGGGAACGGGGTGGTGGAGTGGGGTGGGGTCCAAGCTGCACTCCACCCACCCCTCAAACTCTCTCCTCGGTGCCTGTGGGCCCCCCACCCCTTCCCTGTACCTGTCGGGGGGCGGCCCGGCCCCCCCGGGTCCTCGCAGGCGCCGGTGATGGCTTCGCTGATGCAGGACTCATCATCCGAGGGCTGGGGACACGCAGGGGACCGGGGGTGGGGGGTGGGGGGTGGTTACGCTACCGGGAGGGAGGGGCAGGGAGAGGCTCTACTGGGCAGGTCCCCCCCGAGAGGAGGGAAGGAGATCTGGGGAGCTGGGATGGGCTGGGGGCAGGTAGGAAGCGGAATTGGGGGGGTGGGTACCAGTGGGGCTGCGGGAGGGGAGAGTAGGGGTTGGGAAGGGGCTGGGCTCAGAGACTGTGGAGACCCCGAGCAGCCGGAGTGGGGGGCTGCGGGGAGAAACAGGGACTGGAGGGGGTACAGGAGCTGGGGGGGACATGGTGACCAAGAGGGACACAGGGGTTGGGAAGGACGCAGGGGCTGAGGAGCACACTGGGGCTGGGGAGCACACAGGGGCTGAGGAGGCTACTGGGAGCTGGGGGGCATCTCCCGGGCTAGCTAACGGGGGGAGGATGGGAGGAGAGAGAAGGGAGAGATGAACCCACAGAACCGGCAGCACAGGGCTGGCAGAGGGTGGGGGGGTTCTGCAGAGATCTCCCCGCTTCCAAACCAATACACACACCCCCCCCCCGCCCCGATTTGTGATAGCTCCTCCCATGGCCCCTCCCCTGGTAGAAGCCCCCTCCCACCTCGTTCTCGGAGGAGCTGGCAGAGAGGAAGACTTCGCAGGCGTCGAAGAACTCGGTGGTGGAGTCGGCCAGCGAGACGATGCTGCGGTTGGAGAGCTGCTGCTCCCCGCCCTTGGCTGGCAGCGAATCCGGCTGCGGGGAACAGCCACCAACCACCTCAGCCTCCACCCCTGGGGCCGGGGGACACACCGCTCAGACCCCCACCCCAACCCCGGCCCCCCTCCGCTGACCTCATCGGGATGCAGCGAGGCGAAGGAATCCAGGGTGGTGTCGGAGGAGACGGAGAGGGAATGGAAGCGGCGCAGGGCAGTCTGTGGATGCAGGGGGAGGGTGAGCTGCGCCCCTCACCAACGCCTGCCCCCTCCAGCCTGTGTCCAGCTGACAGTAATTAGGGGGGGAGGGAGGCTGAGCTGCGCCCCTCACCCCACCTGCCCCCCTCCAACCAGCGTGGAGCTGACAGCGATTGGGGAGCGGGGGGAGAGAGGAACCACCCAAGCGTCCAGCACCATGCTGAGCACCCCCCCGGCCCCCTGGCGCCCTGCCAGCCCCGCAGCCGAGCCCCGCGGTGCCCCTTCCACGCTCCCTCACCCCGGCGTTGTTGGTACCACCCGGGCGCGGTGCTGAGCGCCGCCGGTCCAGCGCCAGCCGCATCTCCTCCAGCCTGCCTCTCTCGGCCGTCAGCGCCGCCAGCACGCTGCTGAGCGAGCCGTGCACTGCCAGGGCAAGGCGGGGGTCAAGCCTGTGCTGCAGCACCCCTGCTGGCACCCCACCAACCACCACCACCACCACCACCACCTCCCCTTGCCGCCCTTCAGCAGGCCTCACCCCACCTTTCTGGGCCAGCACCCAGAAGCTCCTCTGCAGCTGGAGGTACTCCGGGGGCAGGCTGAAGGGCAGCTGGCTCTGGGCTGGCTCCAGGTAACGTGAGAGGTTGGGGACAGAGCCATGCAGCCGGCCCACCTTTTGTTGGGGGACACACACACACACACACACAATATGGGGGTCAGCAAGGCCTTCTGGGGGGGGTGGGCTCTGCCCTCCAGCAGCAGGCAGAGCTCAGGGGGACACCCAGACCCCCCCCTCACCCTGCCGATGGTGTCGTCCTTGGCGAAGCTCTGGGTGCACCAGATCTTGGTGGTCCTCCTGCCCTTCTTGGGCCTCTCCGTGGCAGCTGAGGGCTGTGGGTGAGAGGAGGGGGCTGGAGCCAGAGCCTTACCAGGAAGAGGAGGGGAGGGAGTGCTGTGCCCACCGCTGCCCCACTCACCTGGCTGCCAGAGATGAGGGGGGCAGAGGGGATGCGGTGCAGAGCTTCCAGGCTCTGCAGCATCCCTGTCAGCTCCTGCAGCTTGGCCTGGCACTCTGCCAGCTCTGCAACAGGCACGGAGTGAGCCTGGTCAGGTAGAGAGGGGGCACAGGGCATCCCCTCCCTGCCCTAGGGCATCCCCTCCTGCCCCCCTCACCCTCCGAGCAGCGCTCCAGCCCCTGGCTGTCCTTCAGCCAGGCGTTCACCTTGTCCCGGGAGCTGGCAAGGCTGGAGAGGGCAGGGGCACTGCCCGAGGGCAGGATCCTCGTCCAGGGGCCCTGCAGCAGAGGAGAAAGGGCAGTGCCAGGGCTGCTTTCAGCAGCCCCTCTCCCCAGACGCTGCTTTTTCATCACCACCCCAAGGTGTTCACCAACCTGTGCACTGCTGGGGGTCCTCCCTGCAGGACCCCCCTGGGGGCAGAGCTCAGGCCTCTCGCCCTGGTGATGGGAGCAGAGGCTGCTCACCCAGCTGGCAAAGAGCTCTGGGGACTTGATCTGTGGGACAGGAGGGAGTTGTGAGAGGACTCAATTGATTGACTCCATGCCCCCAGCCCTGTCCAAGCCCCAGCCCTGGCTCCAGTCCTCACCCAGCTGGCAAAGAGCTCTGGGGACTTGATCTGTGGGACTGGAAGGAGTTGTGAGGGGACTCAACTGATTGAGTTGGGGCTATTCAGTCTGGAGAAGAGAAGGCTCCAAGGAGACCTTCTTGTGGCCTTCCAGTATCTTGAAGAGGCTACAAGAAAGCTGGGGAGGGACTTTTTAGGGTGTCAGGGAGTGATAGGACTGGGGGGGAATGGAGCAAAACTAGAAGTGGGAAGATTCAGATTGGATGTCAGGAAGAAGTTTTACACCATGAGGGTGGTGAGAGCCTGGCACAGGCTGCACAGGGAGATGGTGGAAGCCTCATCCCTGGAGGCTTTTAAGGCCAGGCTGGATGTGGCTCTGGGCAACCTGCTCTAGTGTGAGGTGTCCCTGCCCATGGCAGGGGAGTTGGAACTGGCTGAGCCTTGAGGTCCCTTCCAACCCTGCCAATTCTATGATTCTACGACTCCATGCCCCCAGCCCTCACCCAGCTGGCAAAAGAGCTCTGGGGACTTGATCTTGTGGGACAGAAGTGAGTTGTGGGGGAGACTCGATTAAGCCAATGCCCCCAGCCCTGGCTCCAGTGCCCACCAGCACCTTCAGGTGGTAAATGTTCTCCTCTGTGTCCAGGTCAACCCTCTGAGCCTTCTTGTTGAGGGACATGACGGACTGACGGATGTCGATGGCTCCATGCAGCTTGCCCTTGAGGACCTGGGGGAGCCCAGGGACTCCTGTCAGGGGTTGGGGGGTGGGGGGAAGACCCCCTTCCTCACGGGGGCCATGGAGTCCCTCCTGGTCCCATGCCCTTGAGGAGGCTACACTGGTGCAGCCCAGCCCCACACTCACATCCTGGCGTGTGGTGGAGTACTTCAGGATGCCACTTTCCAGCACAAAGTACCTCTGGGGACAGAGAGGGAAGACTGGGTTGGGGGAGGGAGGGGGTCAGAGACCATTCCCTGCAGCCCCCCCTTATCCAAGAGCCCAAATCACCCCAGGGGTGGGCCAGCTGGGGGATGGTGCCAGCTCTGCCCTGTTACCTTGTGCCAGCCCTTCAGGGGCCATTTCCTCTTCTTCAGCAGGTAGCCCTCGTGCCGCTGTGGCTCCTGCCCAGGGCTGCCCAGCACCCGTGGCTCCTCCACCACCTCCCAGCTCTCTGAGCCCTGTGGGATGGCAGTCAGCATGGGGAGCAGGGGTTTGGGGTGTCCCCTTGGCACCAGGGGTAGACAAAGTGCTCCCCACCTTATCCCCAGGGGTACCCCCAGGGGATGAGGCATCTCCCTACAGTGATACAGAGTGAAGCAGCAGGGTGAAGCCCCCTAAGAACCCATAGCAGCCACCCCCCCCACACCCCCCAAGACTGCATGCATCCCCTGAGCCCCTCACACACCCCTGCCCCAAGCCTAGAGCCCCCCCAACCTGCTGAATGCTGCTGTGCTTGGAGGACAGCACCCGCTGAGCCCCCAACCCCCCCACCCCTTCCCCAAATCTGGAGCCCCCCAGCCTGCTGGACACTGCTGTGCTTGGAGGACAGCAACCCCTGAGCCTCCTTCCACCCCTCTCCCCAAATCTGGAGCCCCCCAACCTGCTGGACACTGCTGTGCTTGGAGGACACAGTGCTGCTGGAGCGTGACAGAGCCCTCTTGGGGGAGCAGAGATCCTTCTCGTGGCTGCCCATGGCCGGCGAGCAGAAGGGGGCAGGGGGCACGGCCAGAGCCCCCCCACTCCTGTCCACACTGCAGGGCTGGGGGGGGGAGGGTCCCAGCTCGTCCTTCACACCCCGACACAGAGCTGCTGCCCAGAGTGGGTGCCACGGTCAGGGAGGGCATCACCCACCCTGCCTGGCACCCTCATCCCTTCCCTCGTGGGCACAAGGGATTGGGGGTGGGAAACACTCCTGCCTCCCCCCCCCCCAAGAGCGAGGAGCCTGGTGAGTGACTGTAGCTGGGACCCAGAAAGTGACCCCCAAAGCGAGCTGGAGCCTTGCTCTCACCCAGCCTTATCTCACCCTCCTTGCCCAGCCCGTGCCCGGTGCCTGCTGCCCATCTGGCAGGTCCAGAGTCCAGCCCCTGGTTGCCCTACGGACTCGGTGCAATAGGGCAACGCCAGGGCGGGCACAGGAGGTTAACCAGGGGTCCAGAGTCCCTCCTGGCACCCTCTGAGTCAGGACATGACCCTCCCCAAACTCCAGATCCCACCCACGCCCCCTCCCTCCCTTCGCCTTTCCCAATCACAGGGCAGGGAAACTGAGGCAGGAGGAAGCTCCCCCCACGCCAGGACCTTCCCACTCCTCCTGTGCTGCCTCTTCCCGAGTCCTGGGATAACCCCAGGACGACGGCTAAGCCCTGGCACCGGTAACCACTGCCTCGGTCCCCGCCGCACCGGTGACCCCGGTACCGCGTACCCGGCTCAGAGGGGAGGGAAGCGGGGGGGCTCCCACCGCAGCCCGGACACCCTGCCCAGCCTGGCAGCGACCTGAGAGCCCCGCTCCGGGTGCTGCCGTGGGGCCAGGCTGACCTCCCCCAGCACGGTAACGGCGCTGGGCCGGTGCCCCCGGGGCACCTCCGCTGCCTGCCTTTGCCTGCAGCCCCCGCACCGGGACGGGGGTCAAAGCTCCTGGCAGCCCCGGGCGGGACACAACCCTCGGTAGGGTTGGGGAACGCTGGGTCCAGAGCCTTCGCCCCCGCCCCGGCTGGACCCCCTGCGGTCTCCCCAGCAGCCACGTCCCCGGTGCTCACCTGGGCGGGCGGCGGGCGGGCAGCCGGGGCCGGGGCCGGTCACATCCTGCCCGGCGGCTGCAGGAACCGGAACACGGAAGGAGGCGGAGGCGCCGGGCCGGAGCCACAGCCGCTCGGCTCTGCCCCCTGCACCGTGGAGGACCGGAGCCGCGAGCCACGGGAACCCGCCGGGGGAACCGGGAGTCCCCCTCCCCGCTCCTACCTCCCGGCACCGAGCCCGACCACGGGCGGATCCCGAGCTTCCCTTTCGGGGACGGCTCCTCTCCCTTACGGGGCGGGGAGGGGGTATCCCCTACCCTGGGGGGCTCTCCCCCTTCCCAGCCCACAGGAGAAGGCGAACCCCCCAGCCCTGCCCACTCAGGGTGGGGAGGGATACCCCCAGCAGAGGCAGCACCCCACGGGGGTCCCAAGCCCCCCACCCCTGGGCTTTGCTTTAACCTCCCCCCCCCTCGGCTTTCCCTTTCTCCCAAGAGAGCCCCAGAGCAGCCCCCAGCCTCTCCCCACAGCACGGAGGGGCAGGACCACCCCCGACCCCCACCCCGAAGCCAAGCTGAGGCTCCAGCGTCTCCACTACCACACTTTAATGGAGGACAGGATCCCACAGAGCAGCTTGGGGGTACAGCAGGTTCCCCCCATTCCAGGTGGGCTCAGAGCATCCAACATCCCCTCCCCCCCCCCATTGGCACCACCACCACAGCCCCCTCCCCAGGTTCTTCTTCCTCCTCCAGTTGCTGCCAGCAACCCTCAAAACACAGCTGGACTTTGCCAGCTGTGGGGAGCAGAGGGCACCCCAGAAGGGCTGGTGCCACCTCAGCACCCCCAGTCCCACCACTGGCTGCCCACCTGGGGCCAAACCTTCTATCCCTGACCCCCCCCCTGCCCCTCGACTGCAGGCAGGGAAGGAGCAGACTCTAGGCCAACACACAGGGCCTGGGGGGGCCAACATCAGTGACCCCCTGAGGTCTGGGGGGGAGTTGGCTTGGCTGGGCTCCCCCTGTCCCCAGCTGTGCTTCCTGTGGCCCCATCCATACCCACCATGTCCCCAGCCCTGCTCTCCATGGCTCCAGCCCTGTTCCCTGTGCCCCGAGCCGTGCCCACCCTGTCCCCAGCCCTGTTCCCTGTGCCCCCAGCCGTGCCCACCCTGTCCCCAGCACTGCTCCCCGTGGCCCCAGCCTTGCTCCCCACTTCCCCAGCGCTGCTCCCCACGTCCCCAGCCATGCCTGCCCCACCCCCAGCCCTGCTCCCTGTGTCCCCACCTGTGCCCCCCATGTCCCCAGCCCTGCCCCCCGTGCCCCCCTCCCGCAGCCGGCGGAGGTGCTGATCCAGGAGGGCTGTGAGGTGTGCAGGGCCACGCTGGAGCAGGGAGGAGGTCTGGGAAGGCAGCAGGGCCAAAGCCCCAACAGTCTGGCCCTGGGTGGCCTCCAGTGAGGGCAGCTTGGCGAAGTTCTCCACCCCCTGCCTGCTCAGGATGGTGTCATCGATGCAGGCACCTGGAGGAGAGCAGCAGAGCTGAGGATGAGCAATGGAGTGGCCCAGAGCCCTTTTGTCTTCCACAGGAAAGGTTGGATCCTGCAGGGCAGGACACCCACCCCTCACCATGCACCCTCTCATTTTGATGCACATGAGGATGGGATGCACAGAATTGGGTCGGGTTGGAAGGGAGCTTCAGGATCAGCCAGTTCCAACCCCCCCTGCCATGGGCAGGGACACCTCCCACCAGCCCAGGTTGCTCAAGGCCTCATCCAGCCTGGCCTTGAACACCTCCAGGCAGGGGACATCCACAGCCTCCCTGGGGAATCTGTTTCAGTCTTTCCCCACCCTCACTGGCAAGAATTTCTTCCTCATCTCCAGTCTCAATCTCCCCTCTCCCAGCTCAAATCCACTGCCCCTCATCCTATCACTGCAAGCCCTCTGATCCCCCAGCTTGGGAGGACCTCTCCTCGATTCTGTGGTTCTGCTCTGGCAGGGGGGTTGGACTCGATATTCTCCAGAGGTCCCTTCCAACCCCTAACCCCCTGTGAGAGCTGAGCCCAGCACCAGTGGATGGGGGACAGGGAGAAGGCTCTCACCCAGGAGGTTGACCTGTGGCACTCCCTTCAGCACCCTCAGCATCTCCTTGGCCTTGGTCTCTGGGCTGACCAGCAGGATATTGCGAGCCACGAAGAGAGGGAGGAGATTCTTGTACTTGGACTGGGACAGCACCGGCCTGACAATCTGGGGAGACAGCTCTTAAAACACAGCTTTTCACCCCAAAATCCCTCCATTCCCCCAAGCACACAGGCACCTGTCCTTACCTCATTGAGGACAAACTTGACCTGGATGTTGTGCTTGCGCAGGTAGTGCCTCAGCAGCACCACGTCCTCCTCGGGCATGGAGTTGAACTGGCAGACGGCGACCATCCGGTTATCCCGGAACACCTCCTGCACCTGCTGCTGCAGCAGCCGCCTGTAGCCGTCCTCCTGGGGGGGATCCAGGGGTGGTGAGCCCTGGGGAAGGGGCAGTGGTTGCTGCCCACCCCCTCTACAGCACCCTAATCCTGCTGGGTGAGGCTGCTGTGGGCACGCAAAGGTTGCCACAGGGTGAGGAGAGGTGAATGCGGAGCTGGAGAGGCTGCTCGGGGTGCAGAGAGGATGGAGAGGCTCCAGAGAGGCTGCCAAGGCTGCAATGAGGATGAACAGATCCCAGAGAGGCTGCTTAGGGTGAAGAGAGGATGGAGAGGCTCCAGAGAGGCTGCCAGGGATGCAAAGAGGATGAACAGATCCAAGAGAGGCTGCTTAGGGTGAAGAGAGGATGGAGAGGCTCCAGAGAGGCTGCCAAGGCTGCAATGAGGATGAACAGATCCAAGAGAGGCTGCTTGGGGTGAAGAGAGGATGGAGAGGCTCCAGAGAGGCTGCCAGGGATGCAAAGAGGATGAACAGATCCAAGAGAGGCTGCTTGGGGTGAAGAGAGGATGAACAGATCCCAGAGAGGCTGCCAGGGATGCAAAGAGGATGAACAGATCCCAGAGAGGCTGCCAGGGATGCAAAGAGGATGAACAGATCCCAGAGAGGCTGCTTGGGGTGCAGAGAGGATGGAGAGGCTCCAGAGAGGCTGCCAAGGCTGCAATGAGGATGAACAGATCCCAGAGAGGCTGCTCGGGGTGAAGAGAGGATGAACAAATCCCAGAGAGGCTGCTCGGGGTGCAGAGAGGATGGAGAGGCTCCAGAGAGGCTGCCAGGGATGCAAAGAGGATGAACAGATCCCAGAGAGGCTGCTCGGGGTGCAGAGAGGATGAACAGATCCCAGAGAGGGTGCCAGGGATGCAAAGAGGATGAACAGATCCCAGAGAGGCTGCTCAGGGTGCAGAGAGGATGGAGAGGCTCCAGAGAGGCTGCCAGGGATGCAAAGAGGATGAACAGATCCCAGAGAGGCTGCCAGGGATCCAAAGAGGAAGAACAGATCCCAGAGAGGCTGCCAGGGATCCAAAGAGGAAGAACAGATCCCAGAGAGGCTGCCAGGGATCCAAAGAGGAAGAACAGGTCCCAGAGAAGCTGCCACAGACCCCAGAGAGACTGCCAAAGGCCCTAAGGAGGCTGCCAGAGGGCCCAGAGAAGCCACCACAGATCCCTGAGAGGCTGCCATGGGTCAGGACTCTCCCAATTCCCAGCAACTGGACCACAGCTGGGGCACCTTTCAGGCACCCAAGGAGGCAATGAAAAAGAGCAGTAAACACCCCGGGAAGCTCTTGCCAGCCAGACTAACGCCGGGGCAGGGCTGTCCTGGCAGTCGGCACCTCCCCGGGGGCGGCAGGGTGGGCTCCGGTCCCCGGCTTAAGCCCCCGGCGCAAAACAGTGACACACGGAGGGTATCAAAGCCACTCCCCTCGGTCACTGAGGCCCAGGGCAGGAATTTACCTTCTCGACCGGTTCCTCCCTGGGGGTGAAGCAGCGCGGGGGGACAGCCGGCCGCGGGGCCACGTACTCGGTGAGAGCCATCAGCTTCTGCCGCTGGAAGTGCATTGCCTTCCAGTGCCGGGTGACCGCCTTGGAACCGCGGCGGACGAGCTGCAGGGCGGGCAGCCAGGCTGAGGAGAGAGGGGCACAGGACAGGCAGAGCTCAGGACGGGCAGCCAGGCTGAGGAGAGAGGGGCACAGGACAGGCAGAGCTCAGGACGGGCAGCCAGGCTGGGGAGAGAGGGGCACAGGACAGGCAGAGCTCAGGACAGACAGCCAGGCTGAGGAGCGAGGGGCACAGGACAGGCAGAGCTCAGGGCGGGCAGAGCTCAGGGCGGGCAGCCAGGGCCTGGGGTCGCTAGGGGAGCGGGTAAGCGCAGGCCGGGCCACATGCACACCCTCCCCCGCCAGCCCAACGCCTGGCACTGCCGGCCGAGCCCCGCGGAGCAGCCCAATCCCAGTGGGGGGGGGGTGGGGGGGTGGGTTCCTCACCCCGCCGCCACGGCGAGCAGCCGCCGCTCAAGGCCGCCATCTTTGCCGCGGGAGCGCAAGGCCTTCTGGGAAGGCGCAGGAGGCCCTGCGGGGAGGGAGGCGCAAGGCCTTGTGGGAAGGCGCAGGAGGCCCTATGGGGAAGGAGGTGCAGGAAGCCTTCCCCCGCCGCGCCGGCAGGGGGCGCTGCCCTCGCCCCGCCCCATCCGGTGCCGTCCGTCTCCTAGCAACGGGCACGCTGCGGCCTGCGCCACCCGCACCCCCTCCCAGCTCCGGCTCAGCCCAGCCCAGCCCAGCCCGGGGATCGCTGTGCTCTCCAGCCTCGGCAAACCCGATCCGGATCATTCTTCTCTCCCGCAGCCAGAGGGTCTCTGTACCCCCCCAGCTCTGGGGTCTGGTCCCTTTCACCCTCCCGGCCACCCCCTGGGGATCTCTGCGGCCCTCGGCTCTGGAACCTGGGCCTGGTGACACCACTCAGCCCCAGCTCAGGGGTCGCTGTCAGCTTTCCCTCGGGGGCCCTGGTCCTGGTGACCTCCCTTGTCTACAGCTCCATGGTCCCCCCAGACCCTAGGGGCTCTCTGCCCAGCCTGCGGGTCCCAGGGCTGACCCCCCCCAGCCCAGCAGTCCTGTCCCCATCGACCTGCCCAGCCCGTGGGTTTCTGCCCCCCATTGCCCCAGCAGCCTTCCCCTTCCACAGAGCAATGGGACCAGCCCAGCCCCCACAACACACCCACCCAAGAGCCCAAGGAAAGGGCAAGGACCTCCCTGCCGTGGCTGGAATGGACAAGATCCTGTTTGGGGGTGAGTGAGCCATTGTGGGGCCTGCTCATGTGCCAGCCTGGGAGGGTCCTGGGGGGGGTGGACCCCACCAACCTGAGCCCTGTCACTCTGGGTTTCCCACAGAGAGCGAGCAGATGCCCCCCGGAGTGATCCTCCCCAGCAGCCTCATCGCCACAAGGAACCGACCTCAGCTGTTGGATCCCCAAAACCCAGCAAGCAGGTGAGGATCCATGCAGAGCCTCCCTTCACCAGTCAGGCTTGCAGGGAGAGGGTTCTGGGCACAAAGGACACCCCAAACACCCTCTCTTCTTCTAGATCCACGGAGCTGCTGCCCTCCTCAACCATCCGTTTGGATCATCAGAACATCTCTGCTATTGGGAGGCTCCCGAGCCTGCAGGAGGTTCACAGCCTCTATCTGCAGCAGGTAAGGCACTGTGGCAGCTGCTCCCAAGTCTGATTTTTCATGCAGTAGAAAAATGTGTTGCCTTTCCCCCCCACCTTTTCCCCTCCAGAACCAAATTGAGAAGATTGAGAATCTGGATTGCTTTCCCAACCTGAGGTACAGGCAGTTTGTGGCCCCACTTTCCATGGGCCTTCCTCCTTCCCTTAGGAGAGCTGGGCAGGGGGCAGTCCCTGGCAGCCTGGTCCTGACTCTGGGGGCTTGTGGGGTCCCCCTCACCTCACCCCCACTGCCCTCCCTGTGCTCTGCAGGTCCCTGTCCCTGGCTGGGAACCGAATCTGCAGAGTGGAGAACCTGCAGCCCCTGCGCCACCTGCGCCTCCTGGACCTGTCCCACAACCAGATCCAGACACTGGACCCAGGTGGGAGGCAGGAATGGGTCTGGATGTGGCCTGGGTATGCTCAGGAGCTGTAGGAGAGGAGGGACACAGGGGTCTGGCAGAGATGGGGGGTGCTCAGCCCCACCTCAGCACCCTTCTGCCTTCCTTTTGCAGGTGAGCTGCCCTGCAGCCTCCGTCTCCTCGACTTAACAGGGAATGAATGCACCCAGCAGCACGGCTACAGGTGGGGCAGGGCAGCCCACAGGGGAGAACAAGCCCCCCCAGACCACCTGAGCCCCTCAGGAGGGTACAGCCCCCTCCTCAAATTAAGCCTGAGCCCCCCCCCCCGCCTCCACCCCCCTCCAAACCCCAGAAATCTAAATCTCTGCCCAGGGCAGGCTGTGGGGTGAGCTGCACAGGGCAGTGCCAGCAGGGTGTGGTGCTAGGGCATGGGGCACAGTGCCACCCCCAAAGTGCTCCCAGCCCCAAGGTGATTCTGTGTGGTGGGGGAACATCTGCTCTGCCTTTGGTGCTTGCAGAAAGATGGTGGTGGGAGCCCTGCCCCACCTCCTGGAGCTGGACACACAGCCTGTCCGTGGTGTTGTGGGTGAGGAAGAAGAAGGAGGCTCTTCCAGCAGTGAGGATGAAGATGATGAATTGCTGCTCTCTAAGCCAAGCAGCCCTTTCACTGCAGGCAAAGGTGCCCAGACTGAAGCAGGACCTGCTGCATGCTTTGGGGTTAAGCAGGCCAGTGCCAGGTCTCCTCTAATCCTTCTCCATCCCTCCCTCCTTCCATCCCTGGCAGATTTCTTTGTGGATCTGCACCAGGATCTGTCCAGACACTCCCAGCAGAGGCAGAGTGAGGCTCTGGAGAAACACCAGAGGCACCTGGAGGAGCTGGAGGAGCTGTGGGAGCGTTGGGATCTGCTGCTGCCTCCAGCACCCCCAAGCCCAGGCCAGGAGGAAGCTGCCAGCACCACTGCCCCAGGACCCAGGTGCTGTCATCCTTGTCCCCAAGCAAAGCCAGGGACACAGCTGCCACCCCTGCCAGGACCAACTGGGCAGCCCCAGCGAGCTTCCAGCAGGAGCCAGCCCTGTACCAAGGCTCTGGAGGAGAAGAGGCCCAGCAAAGGAGCAAGAAGCAGGCAGTTACCCCTCAGAGCCCCCAGCAGCACAGCTCCACACAGCTCCAATTAAAGCCTCTTTATTCCTACCCTGATCACTGCTCTGCCACGGAGCCCCCAGCCCCACAGCCAGCCCCAGAGGGGCTGAGGACAGGCAGCTCTGCCTGAGGGTGGGGGAAAAAACCCCACTCCAAATCCCACTGCACATTCTTCTTCCCCTTCCACATCCATATTCCAGGCCACAGCCACCTCTCAGAAGTGCCAATTCCTCTGGGGCTAGTAGGGGCTGGAGGCTCCAAGAGCCCCAAGCAGGGCTGGAGATGCTGGTTGAGGAGTTCCCCACCACACAGATCCATGGTGGGAGATGAGGAGCCCAGGACTGGGCACTGGGAAGGTTTTCTCATCCTCTACCCAGGAGCAATGCCACAGCAGGGGGAGGGGTCCAAGCCCACCCAGGTCTGTGGTGGGAGATGAGGAGCACGGGGAAGGTTTTCTCATCCCCTATCAAGGAGCAATGCCAGAGGGGGGCCAAGCCCACCCACCTGAGTGGGGTTTAGGTGTAGAACTTCATCTCTGCCTCCACACAGTCAAAGAAGAGGTCAGCCAGCTCCTCGGGGCTGGGGGTCACCCTGCCCCCCAGCAGCTCCTTCACCCCCTCCAGGCCCTGCTGCTCCAGCTCCCGCAGTGTTTCCAGCAGCTTCTGCCCCTTCTCCTGGTGGGGAGGGGAATCAGGGAGGGAGGAGAGCTGAGTCTGGGGCACCCTCAGGGAGTTCCCCTGTCTCCCACATCCCCCCCCGGGCAGGGGGTGGCTGGGGAGGGGTCTGTGGTACCTGGTCCTCCTCCATCATCTCCAGGGCGGCCTGATGCCGGCGGTAGAGCTGATGGCGCCGGTCCACGGTGCGCTGGAAGCGAGGGACCTGCCTGGCAGGGTCATCAGGGAAGGTGGGAGATGCCACCTGTGGCACGGGCTTGATGCCAGCCACGAAGATGAAAGGCTTGAAGACTGACCTGGCAGAGAGAAGCACCAGGATCCTGCCACCAGGCAGCACGCCGCCGGGACGCCTCAGCCCGCAGCGCGGCTCTGCCCCGTCCCCATCACCCCCCCCACCCCTCCCCACCCAGGGCTGTCCCCTGCGCTGTCCTCACCTGGAGGGGTCAGGGGTGGCCGTGAAGAAGTGGACACAGGGCAGGGCAGGGTCCCGGGGCAGCACTGACACCATGCTGCCAGCCGTGCGGAACCCCTCCGAGTCCACGCAGATGCCACTGGCCTTGTCCCGCAGGATGGCCATGAAGGTCTCCGCCGTGATGTGACCTGCAGGGCAAGGCAGAGCCACAGCGCCCCTGGCAGCTCAGCCACAGCTTCGCAGGGAGCGTGGTGGTGATGCCAGGGTGAGCCACGGGTGCCCGTCCCCATGCTTTGTGCCCGTCCCCAGCTTTGTGCCTGTCCACAGTCTTAGCGCCCATCCCCACATTTTGTCCCCATCCCCACTCTTTGTGCCCACCCCCATGCTTTGTGCCCATCCCCACTCTTTGCGCCCATCCCCACTCTTTGTGCCCATCCCCACACTTTGTGCCCACCCCCACGCTTTGTGCCCACCCCCACGCTTTGTGTCTATCCCCACACTTTGTGCCCATCCCCACTCTTTGTGCCTGTCCACACTCTTTGTGCCCATCCCCATGTTTTGTGCCCATCCCCACTCTTTGTGCCCACTCCCATGCTTTGTGCCCACCCCCATGCCTTGTGCCCATCCCCACACTTTGTGTCCATCCCCACACTTTGTCCCCAACCCCACATTTTGTGCCCATCCCCACTCTTTGTGCCCATCCCCACACTTTGTCCATCCCCACATTTTGTGCCCATCCCCACTCTTTGTGCCCACCCCCACGCTTTGTGCCCATCCCCACGCTTTGTGCCCATTCCCTCTCTTTGTGCCCATCCCCATGTTTTGTGCCCACCCCCATGCTTTGTGCCTGTCCACACTCTTTGTGCCCATCCCCACTCTTTGTGCCCACCCCCATGCTTTGTGCCCATCCCCACTCTTTGTGCCCACCCCATGCTTTGTGCCCATCCCCACGCTTTGCACCCATGCCCACCTGCATGCTGCCTCAGCAGCTCCTTGCCAGCCTGGTACCGAGCCTTGGCAGCCTCCATGCGAGGTGGCTGCTGGGGCAGGGAGAAGGCCTCTGCGAAGCTGAATTCTCCCTCCCCACTCCACCAGCCCTGGCTGTGTGCTCGCTGCCGCAGCCCTGCGTGCTCAGCTGTGATCTCCCTGCCGATGCTGAGCTGGTTGGAGATGTTGCAGCTGCCCTCTGCCAGGGCCAGAGCTGGCTCAGGCTGGGGCAGGAGGATGAGACCCCCCTCTCCATCCTCCCTGTCTCACCAGTGCCCACTCAAGCCTTCCCCCATCCACCCTCCCAGTCTCACCAGTGCCCACTCAAGCCTTCCCCCATCCATCCTCCCAGTCTCCCCAGTGCCCACTCAAGCCTTCCCCCATCCACCCTCCCAGTCTCACCAGTGCCCACTCAAGCCTTCCCCCATCCACCCTCCCAGTCTCACCAGTGCCCACTCAAGCCTTCCCCCATCCATCCTCCCAATCTCACCAGTGCCCACTCAAGCCTTCCCCCATCCACCCTCCCAGTCTCACCAGTGCCCACTCAAGCCTTCCCCCATCCATCCTCCCAGTCTCCCCAGTGCCCACTCAAGCCTTCCCCCATCCATCCTCCCAGTCTCCCCAGTGCCCACTCAAGCCTTCCCCCATCCATCCTCCCAGTCTCCCCAGTGCCCACTCAAGCCTTCCCCCATCCATCCTCCCAGTCTCCCCAGTGCCCACTCAAGCCTTCCCCCATCCATCCTCCCAGTCTCCCCAGTGCCCACTCAAGCCTTCCCCCATCCATCCTCCCAGTCTCCCCAGTGCCCACTCAAGCCTTCCCCCATCCATCCTCCCAATCTCACCAGTGCCCACTCAAGCCTCCCCCCATCCACCCTCCCAGTCTGCCCGGTGCCCACTCAAGCCTCCCCCCATCCACCCTCCCAGTCTCACCAGTGCCCACTCAAGCCTCCCCCCATCCACCCTCCCAGTCTGCCCGGTGCTCACCCGGCACCCGCCGGGCAGCCCAGTAGCGCCCAGCCGTCTCCAGCAGCCATGCCTCGGAGCGGTCGGCCAGCAGGAAGGTGTTGTGGTAGCTGAAGGGCTCCGGCTCCTCCTTGCAGCTCCCTCCCTGGCCGTAGCGCTCCAGCAGCGCTGCCATCACCTCCAGCGCCTCCCGGGCAGAGCTGCCCCGCTCCAAACCCAGCCTGCCAGGCCAGCAAGCACGGGGGGAGGAGGGGAAGGGCTGGTGAGGGGGCAGCAAGGGGGCAGCCAGGGCGGCCGAGGGGCACACCGCAGGGGTCCTCACCTCACCAGGTCCATCCCCAGCAGTGCCTCCTCCTCCCCCACCGGCTCGCGGGTCCAGACGCCCTCGTTGCCCACGCAGAGGCCGTGCTCGTTGGCACCCATCTCAGCACCCCACAGCCAGGCGGGACGGCTCAGCACCACCGCGTGGGTCCTCTCCACCTGCTCGATCTCCAGGTAGGTGCACTTCGGGGTGGGGAGGGCAGGGACACACACACACAGAGCGTGGGGTCGGAACCTGGCACGCTCGGTGCACTGCCCCCCTCCCCCCCCGTGGCCGTGCCAGCTGCCGGCGTGGTCCTCACCTGGACTTTGGCCCCGGGAGGGTGGATGGCAGCAGGGACGTAGACGACCTCCTGCACCTCCTGGCGTGGGCGGTCGGAGTTCTTGCCGAAGATGACAGCAGGAGCGGCCGTGTGCGGTGGCAACGCCACGAAGCAGTCGCAGGATGAGGGCACAGGATCCTGCTCTGCCATCCTAAACCAGGCAGGGCTCATCACCCCCTGGGCCCGGTCCTGGATGTGTTCCCAGGTTCCCTTTGGGGTTGGCAGACGTGGGGACGTGGGGGGATTTTAGGGGATAAAGTGCTCCCCGGAGCCGAGGAGACATCAGGGATCCCAGCCCGGGGTGGCCTGGGAGCACCTCTTTCCCCCGGGACCCCGCAGCCCTGCACCGAGCAGGGGCGTCCGACCGCGCAGCCCCCGTAACCGGGACCCCCCCCGCACCGACCGCGGACGGGCCCCCATCCTCACATCCCCGGTAACCGGCACCCTCTGCCCAAACCCCCTCCTCTGGATCCCCCCCGAGACCCACCAGCCCCACGGACCTGCTGCTGCTCATGCACCGCCGCGGCCGCCGCTGCCTGGTCCCGCCCCCCGCCCGGCAGGTCCCGACGGCGGCGCCCGGTGGCCGGAGGTCGCACGGCGGCAGGGGACACCAGCACCGGCACCTGCGTTGGGCGTGGAGAGGAACGAGACCACACGGGAGCCCGGGGACGGGGGTCTCAGATCTTTCCCCGTGGAGCAGGGATGGGAAACCCGGGTGGGCGCTGGAGGGTCCTGTGGGCAGCACCCAGCGTGGGCAGCACCCCTATAGGTAGCACCCTGATGGGGAGACTACCCCATGGGCAGAACCCTACGGGCAGCATCCCCGTGGACAACACCCCCCGTGGACAACACCCCTCGTGGACAGCACCAAGCATGGGCAGCACCCCCCGTGGGCAGCACCCTGTGGGAAGCATCCCAATGGGCAGCACCCACCGTGGGCAGCACCCCAATGGGCAGCACCCCCGTGGGCAGCACCCCACGGCACACCCCCCCGCGGTATGCAAGCAGACCCGCCCGGCAGCACCCTGCCCGCGGGGGGACCCTGGGCGCCCGCCCGGCGCGTCCTGCTGTATGCGGCCAGGCCTGAGCGGCGCAGGATGTGACCCTCTTAGAAGGGGCTCAGCTGGCCCACATTTGGGTCACCCCCCAGCCATCTACCCACGCAGCATCCCGAGCAGCCCTGGAGGAGTGAAGCCAGGGTGGGGGTCAAGATGTCGGACAGACAGCTGGGGGGCAAGACACAGAAGGTGGTGGATGTGTGGGGCCCATGGCAGGGATGGGTGGGGGTCAGGGTGCTGGACATGTCCCTGGGCACAGACGGAGCCGCAGAGCCGGGGGGGTCGAAAACACGCGGAGTTTATTCCAGTACAAAACCAACCCACAGCCCCCCGCAGCCTCTTCACAGCACAAACCCTCCCCACGCTGCCTTGGGTAGGGTGGAGTGGGGGGTGGGTTTCACCCCTCACCCCCCAGCCTCAGCATCTCTCAGGCCAACCCCCTTCCCCTTCACTCCCCGCCCCTTCCCCACCCCCGGGGCTCCCGGCTGTGCCGGTTCCTCCCTGCCCCGGGGAAGTGGCTCGGGGGTGGGGGACGCGGCGGTTGGGGGTGCAGGGCCGGGATCCCCACGCCGCAGCAGGCTGGACTGGTTTCGGCGGGTGGGAGCCAGCCTCCGTCCCTCCCCGCCCGGTTTTACAGCCTTCATTGCCCCATCGCAGCAGGTTGGGCCCCGGGGGGGGTGGGGGTGCGGGGGCAGAGCACACCTGGGGCCCCTCCTTGCAGCCCCCGCCACCACAACCACCTCACCCCAAAGCTGAGCCCCAAGCGCCCGGCATCAGCGTGGGACCCCCCACTCGGTGATTCCCCACCCTTGGGGTACCTCCTGTTCACCCTCCCCTCCCTGTTAAATCTGCCCTCAGTGGCTGCAGCATGAGGGGGTCCCCAACACGCCAGAGCCCCTCCCTGGCCACTACTAGAGCTGGGGTTGGCTACCAAAATCTGACGACCAATAGGTGTCATGTGGCACCTTGGGGAGGGTCCTGAGCTCCCCCCGTTCCCGCCCCGGAGTCCCCTCGGGAGATGAAATTCCATCTGGGGGAGCACCGAGGGGGGAATTTTGTGCTGCAACAGGCAAATGCTGGAGCCGGGGACATCCTTCGAGAGCTGGGGACAGCCCAGGTCACCCGAATCCTGCAGAGGGCCAGAGGTGGCCATGTGGGGCTGGGGACACGTCCCTGTGGACCCCCATCCCCCCCACTCCCAACCCTGCAACGAGACTTCACCTCGTGCTGGGTTTCCCCAGCCCCACGGCGGATCCCTGGCCCCATGGCACAGGGGGGAAGCCATCGGCCCCCCCGGGCAGCCACGGGGACAGGGATGGGGACAGGGATGGGACCATTTGAGGGGTCCTATCTCCCTTGTGTGTGTCCCCACCCCCATTCCAAAAAGCCCACGGCCACAGCTTCAACCCAAGACGTCCACTCTGCCCGAGTGGCAAAGCCTGGTTTCACCTTAATAAAATAATAATAATAATAATATTAATAATTAATAATATTAATTAATAATTAATAATAATAATAAAACAATCAAAACCGAAGACCACGGGGCGCCCTCTGGGCACGGACCCCACTCGACTTCACCTCTACCCCTTTTTCCCCGCCCCCCAAGATCTTGGGGTGCTCCAAGTATGGGCAACCCCTCTACAGAGCCCCCCCCTCAGGGCTCCCCCCAGGGATGGGGCCACGGCAAGAGATCAGCTCCCCCCAGGTCTTCCCTCCCTCCCCGGATTCCCAACTGGTATGAACTGGTGCCAGCTGGGGGGGAGGGGGAACAGAGCTGAGGGAGCTCCAGGTGCAAGTCCCATCCCACCCGACCCCAGTGCTGACACCCAACACCCTCCCACCCTTAAGGTCCCAGGTTCAGCTTTTCCTTCTGTGTCCGAGGGGTTCTGCCAAAATCCGGGGGAAAGACTCAAAACGGCTGAAAAACCCCCAGCCAGGGATGAAGGACAGAGAGGGGGTCCCCTGGGGAAAGGGGGGTGGCCCCAGGGAAGGAAAGATATGGGGTCCCTGGTGGGAGGGTGCCCTGGGGTGTCACCAGGAGATCCAGAGATCTGGGAAGGGATCCATGGGGTCCCCAAGGGGACAGGCAGCATGCACGGCAGGGGACAGGCAGAGGTCCCCTGGACCCCAGGGAGGGGATGGCTATGGGGCCACAAGGGGACAGGCAGCATGCACGGGGGGACAACAGGGGTCCCCTGAAGTCATGAGGTCCCCAAGGGACCTGTAGCACCTCTAATGGGGTCCCTGGGAGCGGGACAGCAATGGGGTCCCCAGGGACCTGGGAGCAAGCCCAGGGAGGGGGATCCCAAGCAGCCACAAAGGTCCCCAGGGATGGACAGACATGGGGTGCCGGGAAGGGGGGGGGGAGAGGAGGAGGGGGTAGCGGGGTGGCGGGCAGCTTGGCCGTGCCAGGCCGGAGGAATGTGGCCGTCCCGGCTCTGCCAGGACCGCGGCCGCCCGGTGTGCTTCCCGCCCGGGGCCGCGGCGGTGGGTGTGGGAAAGCTGCAGGTGTGCGCTTGGGCAACCGCCCGCCGCCACGCCACGCGCCCCACGGGCCCCCCCACCGCCCCCCACGGCTCACATTCAAGCAGGACTTCTCTTTTCCTTCCCCCCCCCGCCTCCCGTTTTAGCCTCCGTTAGACCCAAACCGAAACAATAAAAGGGATTTGCATCCCGAAGTGGTGCTTCAGGGGATGCAGGATCCCCCACCAGCCCAGCAGTGCCAAGCAGGGTGGGGGGGCCTGTGGGTATCCCCTGTGTGCCCCTCCTCCAATCCCCCAAGAGGTGCCAAACCTCATACAGGGTTGGCACAAGGTGGGGGTGAGGCCGGAGGCCGGGATGCCGACAGCTTGGGGGGAGGTCACAATGGGGAGGCTTGGGGGAAGGGGGCTGCAGTCCCCTTCCCCAAGCAAAGGCTCCTGGCTTTCTCCTCTCTCCCTCTTTTTTTTTTTTTCCCTTCTCCTTCCTCCCCTTTGGGCTGGACGTGCCCGGGCAGCTCCCGCACCTTCGGCTCCCATTGATGTTCCTCCCAAACAGCCCCAGCGCCTGCCAAGCAGCTCCCGAGAGAAGGAAAAAAAAAAAAAAGAGAAACAGATTTGGGAAGCTGGAGGAGGACAAAAGCGGGGAGGGGGACGGGGGGGCGGGAGAGTGGGAGCGGGACAAGTGAAACCGCCTCAGGGCACCTCCGGGCGCTTCCCAAACCGGCACTGCCATAGCGGGGGACGGGGCTGTGCCACCCCCGCTGTCCCCTCTCCCCCACCTCACCTCGAGCACAAGGTGCCAGCCCTGCGCCCGCCACCCTGCCGCACAACCCCCAAACCAACCCCCTTCAGAGGCCAGCCCTGAAGGGTTTCCCCTCCGACCCTCACCCAGGATGTCCCCCCACACACACACCTCCATCTGCGTTCCTCCCCCCACACACCCCACGGGGCTTTAGTGGATCAGTTTGTGGGGGTGGCATTACCCCCCTCGGACTCCCTCTTGCCTCCCTTGCCAGCTGACTGGTCCCCGGTGCCTTTGACCTCGGCTTCTCCCCCATCTTTGCCCCCATCGTGGGTCTTCATGTGCTTGCCCAGGTGGTCGCTGCGCATGAAGACGCGGCCGCAGACCGGGCAGGCGAACTTCTTGGCGCCGGTGTGGGTCTGGAGGTGCCTCTGCAGCTCGTCCGAGCGGGTGAAGCGTTTGCCGCAGAAGAGCCAATTGCAGACGAAGGGGCGGTCGCCGCTGTGCCAACGCAAGTGGGCTTTCAGGTGGGACGTCTTGGCATAAGCCTTCCCGCAGCCGGGGATGTGGCAGTTGTGGAGGTGCTTGCGTTTCGCCCCTTCGGGGCATGGACCTCCCCTCTCTGCCTCCTGGCAGTTGGGGCAGCGGCAAGCTGCTTGCCCCCCGCCCCGTGGCACTGCCCGCCGGGCGCCTTTGGGCCGCACGCTGCCCTCTGCTTCTGGCCCTCGGGGTTCGGGGGGGCCCTCCATTGCCTTGGCTCCCTCTGCTCCTAGGAGATGTTGAGTGGGAGGGGGCAGCAGGTGGGTAGGGGGGGCGCAGAGCTGGTGCTCCCCAGCACCGTACCCTCCCAGGGCTGGTGGCAGCCCAGGGTGCCCGGGCACCTGCAGCCCTCCACCCTGCCCAGGGGGCAGCTCCATCCAGCTGGCTCCAGCGTGGAGGTCCCACCAGTTGACACCTCCCTCCTCACCCGGGGGGCCGGGGTGGGGGGGCCGAAACCAAGGCTCGTAGGGATGTGCCATGTCCGGGGCGGCTGGCAGCAGCTTGGTGTAGGCGCTGGGGCCGTCGGTGGGCAGCTCTAACCGCGGGGGGCCATGGGGCTCATAGGCGCCAGGAGTGGCGAAAGTGGCTTCGTCGGGACCTGCCAGCGGCAGTTCCGGAGGGGGCAGAGGGGAGGCGAAGTCTTGGGCAGCCGCCGCGGTGCTGCCGTGGGGCTGGAAGGGCTGCAGGGGCTGCAGGTCCAGGTGGGTCGGGGAGGATCTGGGGGCGTCGGAGGGTTGGGTCCCCAGGGAGCCGCAGACCGCTGTGAGCATTGCGGGGCAGCAGCTGGCAGACCTGGGGAGGGAGGAAAAAGAGCTGTGAGAAGAGGAGGGGCACATGTCCAGACCCCTCTTGCCCCTGCATACCCTCTCACGGGGAGGGGCTTGTCACCAGCAGCAGCAGCCCCAGGACCGATTCCTGTCCCTCACTGGCATGATCCTGCCATGTCAGGAGTGTCCCCAGCACCTCATCACCCTCGATTTTGGGGGACACTCCTGCCCCGCCAAGGGGGCCTCTATGCTCCACAGCCCAGTGTGACACCCCAGGACAGTGGAACCTGGCAGGGGTGGGCACCCCTCAGCACCCATCCCTGCATCCCTACAGACCCTTTGCCAGCTCCTGACACAGGCCCAGTGCTGCTGGGTGCCAGCGGGTCATGTCTGTGGCCCAAAGGAGTCAGTGCCCAGTCCTGAAGTCTAAGGAAGCCGCCAACACCTGCCTTGTCACCTCCCTGACCGTGCCCCTCCAACAAGGAGGCACAAGTGGTGTCCCCATGCCAAAACCACAGTGGGCCACAGCCCCCACAAGACCACCCTGGCTCTCCCATGCCCCAGCTGGGATGGAAAAATCCTCATCTCCATCTCTGCTCCTGCCTCAGGCCCTGGCAGCCCCCAGGCTACTTAGAGGCAGGGGGAGGTGTGGGGGTGGAGGGGTACAAAAACGACTCCGATGGGGGCTGGGGCTGCACCTGGGGCTGCTTGGCAGCAGGATGGGGGAGCGGAGCCCCAGGGCCGTGCCGCTGGCAGCCCTTTGAAACCGGGCTCTGGGCTGCCTTTGCCCGCGGCACCAGACCCCCAGGGTACCCACTTGCAGCCCCGGACCCCCGGGCACCGGCTGCCTCCCCGGCGCAGCGGCCGTGACTCACCGGGAGCTGTGCAAACCCCACTGGGGACGGGCCCCACCCCGGTGTTGAAATCCACCTGCCGCCGCCGGCTCCCGCCCCCCGACTTCCCACCGGCGCCGTGGTGGGGGTGACCGAGACCCCTCCCCCCCTCCACAAACACCCCCATCCCCTCCCACCATTGTCACCTGCTCCCAGACACCCCCACGCTGACCTCTCCCCACCTGCTGCCACCCCCAGTCCATATGGCACAGGGACAGGGCCCCAGAGAGACACCCGGGGGGTGCTAGGATTTTTTTTTTTGGGGGGGGAGGGGGTATCCCCTGTGTAAAGGGGATGGATCCCCAGAGCCCCCCCAGTCCCCATCACTATGAGCTCAAGGCAGGGAGGGGGTCCCCAGCGCTGAAGATCCCCCCCAGCTGCATGGGGACTTCGTTTTCCTTTGGCAAGTGGCACTGAGGAGGGCAGGGGGACCTCCAGGAGAGGGGTGGGAGATGAGGGGTGCAAAATCCCCCCAATGGGACCCAACTGCACCTGTGCCACTGTCACTTGTGGGGGCTCAGCTTCAGGCCATTACCACAGTGGTCCTAGGGGAATGACCCCCTCCAGGAGCCAGCAGCCTGAGCAGGTTTTGGGGTGCTTCTCCCTCTGGAGGGGCTCAGCTCTGCCCACCCCAACCCTGGAGAGGGGTTGGCAGCAAATTTGGGACCCACTTCTGGGGATGCCAGCGAGGTAGGAGACGGCTGGCACTGAGGGGGGACTCCCACAGCAGTACTGGTGGTCCCCAGTAGGGTCCTGAGCACTTCCCAGCTCCCTGCTCCCCATGGGTGCAATTTGGGGTCAAAACCACAGAACTCCACAGCGATGCCTGTCACAGGGCTTTGGGGTGGCAGCTGGCACTGCTCAGGGGATACTGCACAGGACCCCTCTGGATCTGGGGACAGAAAGGACCTGGCAGAGACATCCCCCAGACCCCCCAACTCCGACAGGGGGTAAAGGGACCCTCTGTGGGGTCCTGGACAAGCCCCACCTGACACAGCCTCAGTACAACCACAGTGACCTCCAGGCAATGACGGTCACCCCAGTGCCCCCCACTCCCAAACACTCCCCCCGCTCAGCTCAGGGGTCCCACCAGAAGCCAGCCCCCCAACTACAGCCCCACTGCACACTCCTAGCCCCACAGCTGGACCCCACCAGCCCCAAAACCTGGTGCTGAGGGGGAAACCCTGGGAGGGATCCCCATTGTCACCACCCTACCCCAGCCACGCGTGGAAACTCCCAGGGCGTTTTTCCACCCGGGAATGACGACAAAAATAAAAATAAAACCCCTTAGGGGGGTTCCCAGCGTCCCTTCTCCGTCCCCCCCACCCCATCCCTCCTCATCCCCTCCCCTCTTTGGCGGGGCTCGACGCCGCGTTGGCCATTTCACCGCAGGGAAACTGAGGCACCGACGGGTGATGCGTCCCCGTGAGTCACGGTCCGGGCTGGGCACCGGCGGCTCTGGCTCTGCCCGTCTCCCGGCCCCAGCCGGTGCCTCACCCCGCGGCAGGGATGGGCGGGCAGCGCTGCCCGCAGCCCCGGTACCGGTTCCCTGCTCCGGTTCGGCCGGGCTTGGGGAAACGCCATGGGGTGCGGGGAGGAGGGGTGTCGGCAAAGATGGGGATGGGAGTTCGGGGGGCGGGGGGAAGTGATGTTGAGAGTTTAGGGGTGATGCTGCAGGTTTGGAGGGGCGGGGAGGATTCCGTGGGTCTGGGGGATGATGCCAGTTTGAGGTAATGCTGCAGGTTGGGTTTAAGGGGTGCTGCAGGTTTAGGGTGATGCTGCAGGTTTTGGGGGGTGATGCCGCAAGTTTAGGGGTGACGCTGCGGGTTTTGGGGGCGATGCTGGGTGTTTAGGGGGTGCTGCGGGCTCAGGGTGATGCCGCGGGTTTGGGGCGATGCCGCCGCTCTCGCCCCGCCGCCCACAGCCACGCTCTCTGGGGCCCGAGCGAAACTCCCCGGGGCTTTTATTTTCGCGGGGGGGCGGGAGAGGGAGGTGGACGGGACGGACACAGCCCCGGTGGCAGCCAGGGGAGAGGGAATCCCAGCCCCGCACCCGGGCCGGTCACCGGAGCTGGGTCTCTCTGGAAGCGGGCGGGGGGACGGGGGTCTCAGCTTCCATGGGAAGGGGCTCAGCGCTGTAAATTGAGGAGGAGGATGAAGGGGGTGGGAGGTGAAGGGGCCGGTAGCCTCGGGGCTCGATGGCCAGTGGCCGCGGCTGGGCGGCAAGTAAAGACTTGCTGGCACCGGGGCGGGCCGGGGCGGCGGGACTGGCAGCGACACGTTCCCAGCCGCCGGTCGGAGCGGCCGCCGGTCCCTGACCCGGAGTCGGGAGATCCCCATCGGGTGTGTGTGGGGGGGTGTCCACCCACCCGTTCCGCGGCACCGGCCGTCGGGGTGATGGAAGAGGATATCACGGGCACCGAGTAGTGCATATGGGGGTGGGGGGGGAGTGGGTACGTACGGGTCTAGCGGCAATGGGCTCCCGGTGGCTTCGTCCTCATCGGCGTGGCGGGGGCGCTGGCTCCCGAGGGGACCCCGAGGGACCCGAGCGGCTCCCCAGGGATGGGGCACCCACTGGGCCGGGCGAGCAGGAATGGCTGGGTCCTAGCCCGGCTCCTGGCTCTTCCCTCCTCCTCCTCCCCCCCCCCCCCCCCCAGCAGTCCCAGCTCCACCCCTCCCTGGCCCAGGTGATTTTAACCCTTGGAGGCAGAGCCCCAGCCCCGCCGCTTGACAGGAGTCTGTTCCCGGTCCCAGCAGCCCGAGCATGAAAGCAGAGGGAGGGGACGGGAAGTTCACAGCAGACACCGCAAACAGAGAAGGGGGGGGGAAGGCAATTAAAGAAGAAAGAAGAAAACTGCCTCCCTCCCGCGCCCTTGGCCTCCTTCCTCTTGTCACCCTCCTGCCAGCCTGTCCCAGGGACCCCCTGGCACCTGACACCTTTCCTGTCCCCCTCCAACCCAGAGGAAACAATCCTGTCCCCAAAGATGTGGCACTGGGGGGGAGAGGAGGGTGCCTCAGTGTCACCCTCCCCCCCCACACTTCCTGTGGCATCTCAGCCCTGTGCCATGGGGTAAACGGGACAGGGGGGGACAGGCACAAGGGACAAGTTTTGGGGCCAGAGCTGGACCTGCAGCAAGAGGGAGTGGTGCTGATGGCAGGCTGCACTGTGACCCAGATGGATTTGGTGCAGCCTGAAAGGCTCTAGGAGGTCTCAGATGAGTCCATCCCCACTTGGCCTGGGGTGTCCAACCCCCTCCTCCCCCCCTGGCTCCCCTGCCCCCACCACTGAGGCTGCCAGCACAGGGGGCTGCCAGGAGGTAGAAGCCCCAGGAGGTGCCATGTGGCAACGCCAGGACCAGAGGAGCCACTTAATCACCAGGGCGTCCTGGCCCCATTTCCAGCACCAAAATCCCTGGGCTGCCACAGGGCTTGGCTGCTGCTGGCCACAGCTTTGGGGAGGACCTTCATAGCCCTTGGGAGAAGCCCACCCCAACTCTGAAGCCCACAGTGAGGGGAAAAAAAAACAAACAAACAAATAAAAGCGTGAGGGGTTTGGCAAGAGCTGGGGATGGTGGTTGGCAGTGCCACGATCCCACATCTCCCTGGCACGCTTGCCAAGCGCCCGGCCGGGCGGAGGGCGCAGGGAACTCCTTCGCCTTGGGGAGAGCTCTCCTGGTTTTCATCATCCCAAGGATGGCTCCACCACCACCACCCCCCCAGCAGTGCTGCCAAAACATGGCTGGCTGTGGGGTGAACATGGCCCCAGAGCTCAGCAGGGCACTGTGAAGGGCACCCTGAGATGGAGACCTCAGAATCGAGAGCCTGGGATGGGCAAGGGGCAGGGCAAGCTGCTAAGGGGGGAGGGCTTGTCTCTAAATAAGTGGTGATGAACACAAGCTCCGGGGCTCAAGTGGTTCATTGAAGTTTGTAGGAGGTGCAGGGAGACCCCAGACCCAGAGTCTTACCTCCTATCCTTCTCTGCACCTGCCCAGAAGGTGCTGGGAGCTATTCCTGTCGCTACTGGGAAGGGGAATGCTCCAGTCTGGGGACACCCGAGTGCTCTTTGGGCTGAGGTGGTGGCTCTGGGCTTCTCCAGCCGTGTCCCAGGAGCTGTATCATGGCCACCAGCAGCTCTCTGGGGGAAGGAGCAGGTTGCAGACTTTGCATGTGCAGCTCTGGGCACCATCCAGAGAGATTTCCCAGCCTGATTCTGGTCCTCATCCCAGCAGAAGGAGCAGGGATCCAATGGAGAGGACACTGGGCTGGACGTCTCCCAGTCCCCACTTCCCCCCAGGCCACCAGGAAGTTTGTGTCTTTCCCATCAGCGTTGTCCTGTAGCCCTGCCCTCCCGGGTCTCCTCTCAGTCTCCCCTATGCTTCAGGGACTGGTGGTGCAGAAGGGACTTGGGTCTCAGGAGCTGGCTGCTGTGGTTCCTCTCCCACTGCTTCCCAGTATAATCCCTCTCCCTGCCAGCCCTGAGCCATGGGGACAACATGTCCCTCCTCTGGGGACAGGGGCAAGGACCTGGGAAGGCTCTGACCTGCTCCTGTCACCAGTGCTGGGCCCTAAAACCCCCCAGGGTCCTCCAGATCCCTCCCAAAACACCACACCTGGGTAGGGGGGAAGGGGCTGCCAGGATGCAGCTGGGGGCAGCAGAGGGCTGAGAGCCTGCAGATGGGTGGGACAGTGGCACAGGACTGGGGAGGGGGACTGGGGGCTCCCGGAACCACCTCAAACAGAGCTGGGACCCTGGATGGGGAGGAAATTGTGGTGATGCTGGAGGATCCTGGGGGGTGCATCTCCCTGCCACAGAGTGTCTGAAACCCCAAGCCATGCCTTGAAATTACAGCTAATTAGAGAGCTCATTTGCATAAATTACAAGGCAGGAGGCAAATGCCTCCAATCCCTCCCCAGCACTCAGGTAGTTGGAGCCACTGGCAGTGGAGCTGGGACCCTTGGGGTCCCAGGGGAAGGAGGGAACACCAAGGACTGGCTGGGGGCTCCTGGGTCCAGCAAGGAGCTGGAGTTGGGGGGGCAGGAGGGTTCCCCAAAACTGCAGCCAGGACCCCAGTGGGTGGGCTTGAGGCAGCAGGGTCCCCCCCATGCCACTAGCCCTCACCCCACCACTGTCCCCAGAGCTGGGCGTGGTCTACCCTTGTTGAGGGGGGACACAACACGTGGCACTGACTGCACCCCGATGGGACAGGAGGATGAGAGGGGCTGGCATGGGGGCAGTGCTGAGCTGGGGAGGGGGGAGGCACACAGGGGCTTGGGGACATTCCTATTCCCAGGGGAAAATAGGGATGGAGGGACAAAGGAGTGGATGGACAAAGGGGTGGAGGAGTGAGTGGACAGAGGGATGGAGGGACAAAGGGATGGAGGAATGGACGGACAGAGGACTGTAGGTCTAGAGTAGGAGAGAAACCTCCTTGTCCTCCTCAGGACCAGGGGAATGGAGGGATGGAGGAGGAGGAGGGATGTCCCCCCAGGAAGATCCTGGGGGACAGAGGGATGGCCAAGGCTCCTCCCAGCCCTGGGGCAGGACACTTCAAACAGCTCCTGGCTTGGAAGGGGGGGAGCCTGGGTGGTAATTTCCTCTGCTGCTATAAACCAAATTGGTGTCTGGTTGGGGGTGGGCAGTGGGGCTGGCTTGGTGCTGGGAGCATGCCCATGCATGTGCATGCAGGGGTGCCATGCCCCCGTGTGTGCCCACATACACAGGGCATGAGCCCCCCTTGAGCTGTGCCACATTCCCCTGAGCTGTGCCCCCACCTACACTCATGGGGTGCTGAGCTCCACACGGGCTGGGTGCCCAGGAGCTGGGGTGCCTGGAAGGGGGTGCCCTGAGGGAGGGTCTGCAATGGGTGCCACAGGGCTGCGCCGTCTGGGTCGCCCCAGCCCTGGGGGGAGCCCCTGGGGGTGGCTGTTGAACCTCAGACAGGGAGAGCTGAAGCACCCAGATCTTGCCCTGAGGTTTTAGGGGTGCTGCCCTTCCCTGCCCCAGGCTCTGCACCCAGACAGCCCTGGGGGGGATGATGCTGGGCTGGTGATGAATCTACTGGAAGGTGCATCTGGGGGTACTGGTGGGAATTTGGCAGGGGGGGAGGGGAGTCTGAGCCTGCTGGAGTTAGCATGGTGGGAAGGATGCTCGATGGATCAGGAATTGAGGGTGGTCTTGGGTGCTCACAGTGCCCACGGGGTGATCACAGTGCCCAAGGGGTGATCACAGCCCCCCCACGGGGGTGTCACATCCCTGTGCACCCTTATCTGAGCAAACCTGGCAGCTGGTGCCCAGAGGGAAGTCCCTCAACCCAGCCTGGATCCTGACGGGATTTCCATCACCCCAACCCCCAAATCCCTATGCCCACATTTGGAGGGCACAACCTGGCACTAAAGAAAAACAGGGGGGAGGGAGGGGAGAGAGGCAGGGAGAAACACACAATCCTGTGGCATCATGAAGATGAGGGCACAGGGCTGCCAGTTTGGTTCCTGGGGAGAAGCAGAAGGCAGGGCACCTGCTCGGTTGGCAGAGATATCTCCCGGGATTATCACGACGGGCTTCCCCTGCCCGCGGTGCGTGCCAGGTCGTGACGTGCCCAGAGGGCACGTTTCTTACCGGAGAGAGCTGGAATTACTGTCGGGACTCGACCTCTGCGACGGGGAAAACGACAACGGAGCTGCCGACTCGGGAGCTTTAAAAGAGGAGTTTTTAATTAGCTGCAGGTTTTAATTATCTCACTGCTTTATCAGCACCCAACCGGCCCCGGCTGTCAGTCACCGCTGTGGGGAAACCTGCCCGGTGGCGGGGCGGGGGGGAGGGGGGGAAGCACCCAGCGTGGCTTGCTGGGACTGGGAATACTGGGATGTACTGGAAAGAGGGTGTTGAGGTTGTGCTGGGGGTGGGATGTGTGGCTGCAGTGTGGATGGGACCTGAAGCTTCATTGGGGGTGGGATACGAGGATGCACCAGGGATGTGTGGGACACTGGGATGTACTGGGGATGGGACACTGGGCTGTACTGGGAAGAGGGTGTTGGGTTGTGCTAGTGATGGGGGATGCAGCTGCGTAGGGGACAAGGACAGGAGGCTGCATTGGGGATGGGACACTGGGAACGGGACACTGGGCTGTACTGCGAGTGGGACATTGGGAACAGGACACTGGGCTGTACTGGGAATGGGCTGCACTAGGGATGGGACACTGCGAATGGGATACTGGGCTGCACTGGGGATGGGACACTGGGAATGGGACACTGAGCTGTACTGGAAATGGGACACTGGGCTGCACTGGGAATGGGGACACACAGTGACACTGAGAACAGGGACACATGGATGCACCAGGGATGGATCAGGTGGCTGCACCAGCACTGGGATACTGGGCTGTACTGGGAACAGGGACACACTGAGAACAGGGACACATGGCCACACTGGGGACAGGGACAAGTGGCTGCCACGGAGGACAGGGCCACGCTGCCACACCAGTCACAGGATCCATCCAGCTGTGCCACCACCAGCACAGGGCTGTCTGGGACTCCCATCAGGGTCAGGGCTGATGGGGGACACCCAGCTGCTTGCCAGCCTCTGCAGAACCCTGTGCCAGCCTGTCCCCATCCCCAGCGCCCCACGGGGCTCAGAGGAGGCAAAGGCTGGCACGGGAGCAGGACCCGAAGGGGTGGGAGGCAGCGCCGGGTGATGCCAAGCCCCGGGGGCAGCGGTGACGGCACCGTCCCCCCTCGCTTGCTGCACCCCAGGAGGAGCCTCCACAAAACCACTTTCTAATTTTCCAGAGAAACCATTAGGAACTGGGAGGGAGCCGGGGCGGGCGCGGGGCCGGGCTGGCGGCGGAGGAGGTGCCGTAATTGCCGTAATTGAGCGTGGGCTCGGGCGAGCTTCCCGAGCCGGGGCGCATCCAGCTGGCACGGGGCACGGAGCGGGTGGGTGGCACACTCGGGGACGGGGACAGTGGAGGATGCTGGGCCCTCAGCCCATGGCACAGCTCCAGGTCTTCTGGGCCCTCCCGCCGCAGCCTGGCTCTGCCGGGTGTCCCTGCCTCATGTCCCCACGTCCTCATGTCCCTGTGTCTCCATGCCAGCTGCGTTGTGCCGAGCTGTGTGTCCTTGTCCCCTGCCTCTCTGCTCACACCTGCACCCTAGTGCCAACCTCACTGCGTGGACCTGTGTCCCTTTGTCCCCATGTCCATGTCCCCACGTCCTCAGCGAGACAGCACAGCACTCTGGTTGGCACAGAGTGTCCTTTGTGTCCCCACGTCCCTGTCCCAGCTTTGCCATGCCAATCTGTGTGTCCCCATGTCCCTGTCCCAGCCTCGCTGTGCCAACCCCTGTCCCTGTGTCCCCACGTCCCTGTCCCAGCCTTGCCATGCCAACCTGTTTGTCCCCATGTCCCTGACCCAGCCTCGCCATGCCAACCCCTGTCCCTGTGTCCCCATGTCCCTGTCCCAGCCTTGCCATGCCAAACCCTGTCCCTGTGTCCCCACGTGCCTGTCCCAGCCTTGCCATGCCAACCCCTGTCCCTGTGTCCCCATGTCCCTGTCCCAGCCTCGCCATGCCAACCCCTGTTGTCCCTGTGTCCCCACGTGCCTGTCCCAGCCTTGCCATGCCAAACCCTGTCCCTGTGTCCCCATGTGCCTGTCCCAGCCTTGCTATGCCAACCCTTGTCCCTGTGTCCCCATGTCCCTGTCCCAGCTTTTCCCTGCCAACCTGTGTGTCCCCCACCCCTTGCCTCACCACACAGACCCTTGTCCCCCATCCCAGTCCGTGTGCCAGTGCCCAGCTCGCTGCACGGAGGTGGCACGGTGAGGGCCAGGGGGACGTCCCCTCTACCTCTACGGTGACAGCGATCGTGCCCGCGCCCGCGTCTGCGCCGGGCTCGCAGCCCAGCGTCGGCGTCACTGCCCGCCTGGGGAAACTGAGGCAGGGAGCAGCAGGCTGGGACTTGTCCCAGCAGCCGGAACGGGAATGCCGGGAGCAGCGCCGAGGCTGTGTGGGCACCAAGCCAGGCAGTCACCCTTGGGCACCGCTGCCAACCCCCGGCTCCCCCGGGGTCCCACTGCAGGGCTGGCCCCGTTCCTTTCCCTCGCCCCAGCACGGCTGGGGTGCAGCCTGCTCCGGGCTGAGCCCGTGGGGACCACCACCCTGGGATGCTCTCCCGGGAGAGCAGGGATGCCAGGTGGGGATCCCAGTGCTGGGCTGTGGGGTCAGAAGTGGAGTACGGAGAGGGCAGCACCACACGTTCCACACACGCCTGGTGCCCCTGGTAAGCAGAGGGTGACGCCATGGCATCGGGGGTGTTGGCGGCTCTGGTGCCTTCTGAGCTCAGCCAGAGCCGGGTCCTGGGGACAGCTGTGGGCACCCCCCACCGAAGGGACCCCGCTGGGCACCCAGCCCCAACCCTCCCCTTCCACCTGCCACGCTGGAGCTGGGCACCCACCTGCCGTCACTCCGCGGCAGGGCAAGGCTTGAGGTGTGTGAGGGATGCTCTGTCCGTCCAGGCACAACACCATCATCCCAGCCTGTGCCACCGGGACCCCGGCATGAAGCTGGGGCCGGTGGGGGGCCGGGGGCCGAGGCGGGGGTCAGAGGCGCCGGTGCCAGGCGGTGAGTAAGCAGGAGCATGAGGAGGGGAGGTAATTAAAAGGGAGGCACTCGCCACAGCAAGTTCCCACAAATGAAGGCCCCGGGGCCATAGACACTGCACAACAAAGCACCGAGCAATTATTTGGCTCCAGTGGGAGGTGCTGGTCCCATGGGGGCTGGAGCCAGCTGGGCACCCCAGGGCCTGGCAGACCTGGCATGGGGGGGAGGTAGAAGGGGTCAGGAAGCACCGGGGAAGCCCCCAGCTGGTCACGGGGGTGGCTGGTGGCCTTTTGGTTGCAAAGAAGTGGTGGGGTGGGTGGTTCTGGGGTAGGCAGGGTGGGGATGTGTGGGTCACAGGTGCAGGGCACTCTGACCCCTGCAAGGTGCCTCCAAGCACCCTGTTTCCCCACCGAGCACCCCAACTTCTACGAGGTAGTTGAGAATCCTGACACCCCTGTGCACCCCCTGCAAGGGGACTGGGCACCCTAAAACCCCTCCAAGGACCTTGACCTATCAACCCCCAACTCTATGAGGGGACTGGGAACCCCAATACCCTCTGAACACCCTAAACCCTCCCAGGCACCCCAACACCCTCGGGTACCCCCACTCCTGGGGGAGATGGGGCGCTTCAGGAGCCGCATGGCTGGGTGTCACCAGGCTTGGGAGTCCCCTCGGGTCCCCCCACTCCCAGTTTTATCCCCTGCTGGCTGCCCCCCGCACCCCGCAGCGCCGGGCCAGGCGCGGGGAGTGTCGAAGACTGCCCGAGGGGACGGTGACTGGCGACAGGAGGAGGATGAGGCTGAGATCAACCGCGAAGCCCCGGAAGGCGCCTTCGCTTCAGCCCGGATTTGGGGGACCCTTTGGAGGTACGGCAGCACCGGAGACTCCCCCAGCACCACATGGAAGGGAGGGAAGATGCCTGCCCGGGCAGCAACACGGGGTTGGAGAAGTCTTGAAGCAGCCGGGCAGGTCCCTGCGGTGGCGCCCACGACCCTACCGGGTATCCCCGGGACTCCTCGCCCCGGCGGGGACCCCGCCGCCGTCATCAGATCCCAGCGTGTCAGACTCCGCCCCCTTCCAGGCGCGCTACCAATCACAAGCGGAGCGCCTCTGCCTCCTGTCTTCCATTGTCTTGTTTGCCTGTCAATCAATGTGGAGGCGGAGTTTAGAGGTGGCTCCCGCCCACGGGGAAGTCCACCCCCTCCGCTGCCAAGGCTTGTCAATCACTCAGCGGACGGCGACAGGCTGACCTCGATGCAATTAGCCAGTCGCGCTGTCGATCAAAGATCTACCCTCCCATTGGGTCTTCTCTTCCGTCCGTCACCTTGGAGATTCACATCCATTGGCCGAGCAGTCACTCCATCACGTGCCCCATTGCTCGGAGGAGCTGCTCATCAAGCGGCAAGCCGCAGAGAACTGGCCAGCGATAAAACATCTCGCCGCCTATTGGGCAGAGCTCCGGAAAGCCGGATGGAGATTGGTCAAGAGGTCTCCGAGGGGAGGGTCACTCAGGGCGGTGCCCGGGCGGCCCCGGAGGAGGAAGATGGCGCCGTGAGGGGGTCGGAGCCGCCGCCGCCGCTCCGGCCGGTCTGTGCGGGCCTGCGGCAGGGGCGGGCGCGCTGGGGCGGGGGGCGGAGGCGTGGGGGACGGCAGCGGCGGTGTCGGCAGGCCCGGAAGGGGCGTGAGGCCTTCGCGGCCCGCCCTCCCCGAACGCCGGGCGGGCGGGCGGGCGGGCAGGCGGCGCTTCCGGGGCCGGGGCCTGGTCGGAGGCGGGCCCGTCACCTCGGCCCGCCTCCCCGGGGACCGCCGCTGCTACCGGGAGGGGCTGGGCGGGGCGGTCCCGTGGCCTGGGTGGGTCTCGTCGTATGTGGGGGGGTGCCCCGGTAGGTGGTGGAAGGGGTCCGAGGGGTGGTGGGGGTCCTGTAGGACCGTGCCGTGCTCCGAGGGGTTCCTGCCGGAGGTGTGCGGCTGTACTGGCGGTGCCCGGGCTGCTGGGGGGGTCCTTGAGGCCGGGAGCTGCGTGCTGGGGCTGGGGGGGGTCTCTGTGGGGTTGAAGATTTCAGCTTCATCCACTTCTGGCCCTTGGGATGTGGGCAGGGCTGTGGGCTCGTTCCTCCCGGACGCGGGGTGTCGAGGGCAGAGCTAGAGGAGCCGTCCCGGAGCTGGGGGTGCAGCAGGGAGACAAGGTCCGAGGTGGTTCTCCCGGTCCCTGGAGCTGTGCGGTGCACCAGGCTGCTTAGGGAGCCACGAACTGATGCTGCTGGAAGTTTTCACGGGGGTCTCTGGTTGTTCTGGAGGGAGCTGCCCACCCTCTGCTTGCTCCAGCCCCTCAAAACTTCTCCTGCCTTGTCTGTGCAGAGCGAGAAGCTGCTCCTTCCACACCATCCCCATGTGCATCCTGGCTGGTTTTATTCTAGCTGCTCCTTCTTTTACCTCTCCCAAAGCTTCAGGGAGTTTCCCCCTCTAGCTTTAAGGAATAAAACATAAAATCAATAAGTATAAATAAATATAAATAAATATAAATATAAATAAATAAAAATATAAGTATTTTAATATATATTTCTATAGATATTTATAAATTTATTTTTATATAATTTTTATATATTTAATTTATATTTTTATATATAATAATATAATTATAATAAAATTAAATATTTTAAATATTTTATATATATTTATATAATATATAAAATATATAATATGTATATATATTTATATATCTAATAAAAATAATTTATATTTATAAATATATAATATATAAATAATATATAACTAATATATAAAATATATAAAAATATATTTATATTATATATAATATATATTTATATTTTTATATATATATATAATAATATATATATAAATTAAAAAAATAAAATAAAATATACAATAAAAAATAACAAAACAAAACCCAAACCTCTTGATATTGGCAAGTGGTTGGGACACCTGGGATGTCAGAGGTGTGTCAGACCAGGAGGTGAAACAAGCAAGAAGAGAAATAAAATCCTGGCTGCTTTATTGTAAAGAGGTTGCTTGATTTCCTGCTGTTGAGATGTAAATAGTGCAGGTGTTTGAGAGCTCCTTTTGTCTGCCCAACTTGGGACCTGTTTGCTTATGGCCATGACAAACAAATGGAGTTGCCACTGTCGGCGTGGGGTTGGTTGTTTTCTTTCCCCTATGACTCTGCTCAAGCTTCATCATCCCTGAGCAGCTTTTTTTTTTTCCTTTTTTTTTTTTTTTTTTTTTGCAGTCACCAAGGTCCTTTCATGGATTTTAGGGAACTCTGATTCACCTTCAGGCTCGAGGTGTTAATTAAAACCTGTGCTAACTAAGGTCAGGGCTGGCAGTCGGCTTAAATCCAGGGCTGAGAGCTGGGGTTGTGTTCAGAAACCCCCCAGAAACATCCACCAGGCAAGATGGGAAGGGTCTTCTGGGGAGCAAAGAGTCCCCCACAGCTGGAGTCCCCCCCAAGTGAGCTGATGGTGTCTGTGAACTGGTGTGGGGTTTGTGGTGATGGATTGGAACAGCTCTGGGGTGAGGAAAGGTTGAAGGACTTGGAGATGTCTGGTATGGAAGAGAGCAGCCTGAGTGGGATCTGATCAATGCTGATCAATACTTCAAGGGTGGGTGGCAGGAGGAGTTGGAGTGAGTCCAGAGGAGGTCACGAAGTGGAGCCAAGGGCTGGAGCAGCTCTGCTGTGAGCACAGGCTGAGGGAGCTGGGGTTGTGCACCATGGAGAGGAGAAGACTCCAGGAGGGACCTCAGAGCTGCCTGAAGGGATCCTGCAGGAAGGCTGCAGAGAGACTTCTCCTGAGGGGGTCTGGAGACAGGCCCAGGGGGAATGGTTTGGAGCTGAGGCAGAGCAGGGTTAGAGTGGAGCTGAGGAAGTTCTTCAGTAGGAGGGTGGTGAGACTCTGGAGCAGGCTGCCCAGGGAGGTTTTGGCTGCCTCCTCCCTTGGGGTGTTCAAGGCCAGGCTGGATGAGGCCTTGAGCAGCTGAGTCTACTTGAGAGATGTCCCAGCCCATAGCAGAGGGGTTGGAGTAGATGACCTCTGAGGTCCTTTCCAACCTAATCCATTCTAGGATTTTTTTTTTTTTTTCATCTTCTGGGAGCTCAGGTGGGCTCTTACAGCTCCTCAAAGTTACAGCAGGTTGGGATATGAGGTGCTTGATCCATGTTTCCTGGAACAGGAGTGAAGACTGTCACAAAGAAAATGATTCTTGAGCCAGAAATCACTGAGATTTGGTCATTCTGCCCTTTTCCAGGGCAAGGGCTGAGGAAGTTGCTGCTTCCAGGCTGTAGGGAGGTGGTTTCCATATAGAACTGCTCTTGTGACCAGCAGAGGAAGAGGAGGTGGCCAGAGAAAAATGAGTTTTATGAATCACTGCTCTGCTCTTTAACTGCTTTAAGGGAGAGTCCTCTTCCTCTCGAGGCTTGGCTGGGGGTTCACAGGAGGCCAAACTGGACCTGAACCACTCAGCGGGTTCTTTGTCCAGTATTTAAAGCAGGGTGGCTGAATTTTCCTGGTGCACATCGGTGTGAGAGGCTGCTGAGGGGACCTCCTGCCTCTATATATCCCAGGCCAGCTCCAGAAACATTCCCTGCCAGGCCAGTGACAGCTCCACTCCTGCTCCTCTCCTGGGCAGGGTGGGGGAGAGGCTTTGCCACCTGCTTGGTTTTGCTGCTTCGCTGAGTGGCTTCGCTCCAGCCTCCACCCTTCAGATGTGAAACTGACCACTGCTGGCCTCAGATGGGACTTACCCAAGTGACAACCTCGGGGAGGGGGTCACCCAGCAGTGACACAAAGCTCTCCCCTCCACCTCCCCATCATTATCCTGATTCATTTACTTGGGCTAATGGGATCTCTCCTGCTCTGTGTTCTCTTGTCCTGGCCAGCTCAGCGCTGCTCTTATTTGTAGTCAGGGCTGTTAATCCTCAGCAGTGCCCTAATTCTGCTGAAAGGGAAGGGTGCAGCCCCAGCTTGGGCAGCAGGACAAGCTCCCAGCTCCCTTCTGAAGAAGGAAGAAAGCTTCCTTTTAGCAGCAGCCAGCTCGCTGCCTGCGAGCAGCTGATGCTTTCATCTCCAGGAGGTTGCCCCAACCAGCAGCTCCAAGGGAAATGGTTGCCCTTTGCTAAGGAACAGAGCCAGCAGTGCCCACACCATGCTGGCATCCCTGGGCCACGCTCCTTAGCGAAGGGCCAAGCCAGCCCAGGCACCTGGGACCCTGCCCTGGCTCTTCCCTAGGGATTTATGCCCTCAGTCATGAAAGAGCCTTGGTGGAGGCTGAGCTGCCAGCCCCTGGGAAAGGAGCTCCTTGGTGACCTGGCCCAGGGCCTGGGCATTTGTTTGCTTAGTGGTTTCTGCCTGCTGAGAGGCTTCACGTTCCCAGGGAGGAGATGTCTGTCTCCTGGGCAGCCAGAGGGTGCAGGAGGGGGGGATGAGGGCCCTCCCCTCTGGTTTTGGGTGGTTGTTGGCTCCATGACCTGCAGGACTTTTCTCCCAGCGTTAAGCTTAACCAAGCCTTGGTGTGGGCAGCAACTCCTGTGCCATCCCCCAGCTCCAAACCAGAGCTTTTCCCCGTGCAGACCTGCCTTTTGCCCAGGGGCTCCTGCAGCCACCTGCCTGATGGTGGATGCTGCTTCAAAGAAGGTCAAGTTTGCCCTTCCTGGGGTTGGCTGCTGTCAGGTGTGGCCAACAGAGGTCAAAGGAAAGGGCAGGGGGAAGGTGAAGAGCTGCTGGGATTCCTCTTGCCCCTCTCTGTAACTCCCTCCTTGAAGGCCTTGTGGGTGAGGTGTGACATTGGGAGTGATGCAGGGGGGGGACACACTAAGAGAGTCCCTCAGGCACTGAGGGCCTTGGGATCACCTTGCTGTAGTCTCTGCTCTTGCTGCTGGTCTTACTCCTCCTCCTCTCTGCTTCCTCCTCACAGATCCAGGGACAGCATGGCTGCCACTGCTGCCGTCAGCCCCAGTGAATACCTTCAGCCAGCTGCCTCCACTGCCCAGGTGAGCTCTGGGGCAGCAGCAGCCTCCCAGCTCCCTGCGGGCACAGGGTGATGTGTCCTGGGTGCAGGACAGCAAATGCCACATCCTTTGGCCCCTCCTGCCTCTTGCCTTAGCCAGTGGTGCTGTGTCAGGAGAAGCCTTGGTTGCAGGACAGGCTGGGGAGCCACACTCTGGATTCGTTCCCAGCCCCAGTTCCAGCTCTTCTGGGCTGTTGTTTCTCCTCCCCATGCCAATGTTTTCAGAGATTCACAGAATGGGTTGGGTTGGAAGGGACCTCTTCAAGATCAGCCAGTTCCAACCCCCTTGCCATGGGCAGGGACACCTCCCACCAGCCCAGGCTGCTCAGGGCCTCATCCAGCCTGGCCTTGAACACCTCCAGGGAGGGGACATCCACAGCCTCCCTGGGCAACCTGTGCCAGGGTCTCCCCACCCTCACTGCCACGAATTTCTTCTTTCTCTCCAGTCTCAATCTCCCCTCTTCCAGCCCCTTCTCCTATCACTACAAAGTAAAAGTCCCTCCCCAGCTCTCCTGCAGCCCTCTTCAGGTACTGCAAGGCTGCTCTAAAGTCTCCCAGGAGCCTTCTTTTAAGGATCCTTTCCTTAAGGCTCCCATCAGCAGCTGATATCACAAGGTGGGCACAGAATCACAGAAGGGTCAGGGTTGGAAGGGACCTCTGGAGATCATCCAGTCCAACCCCCCCCCTTGAGCCAGAGCAGGGTGACCTAAAGCAGATCACGTAGGAACACAGTCAGGCTTTGGGCTTAAAACTGCCTGTGGCACTCTGGGTGCAGATACCAGGGGGCTTGCATGGGGGGTTTCCAGCTTTGTGGAGGTGGTGGGAGCAGGAGGACACTCTGCTGGCTGAAAGCAGAGTGAGGAGGCTTAGCTGAAGGCAGACATGGGGGCAGGGCAGTGAGGCAGCTCCCTCAGGCAGGGCGGGCTGAGCGGTGTGGGTCGCTTGGGCCTGCCTGTGCCCTTTGCTGCCTGCCATCTCCAGGTGCTGGGCACAGAGGCCTGTCTCTAGCTCACCCATCTCCTCCCTGGCTCCCCAGGACTCTCAGCCATCCCCTCTGGCCCTCCTGGCAGCGACATGTAGCAAGATTGGTCCCCCCGCTGTGGAAGCCGCCGTGACTCCTCCTGCCCCTCCTCAGCCGACGCCTCGCAAACTCGTCCCCATCAAACCCGCTCCTCTCCCTCTGGGCTCTGGGAAGAACAGCTTTGGCATCCTGTCCTCGAAAGGCAACCTCTTCCAGATCCAGGGCTCTCAGGTTGGCACCTCCTACCCCGGGGGGCAGCTGGTCTTTGCCATCCAGAACCCGGCCGTCGTCAACAAGGGCACGCGGTCGTCCACCAACGTCCAGTACCAGGCGGTGCCCCAGCTGCAGGCCGCCGGGGGACAGACCATCCAGGTCCAGCCCAACCTCACCAACCAGATCCAAATTATTCCTGGCACCAACCAGGCCATCCTCACTCCTTCCTCTTCCTCTCACAAGCCCGTGCCCATCAAGCCGGCTCCGGCGCAGAAGGGTGCAGCTTCCCCGGCGCAGGCCGCGAGCAACGTGGTCAAGTTGGCCGGTGGCAGCAACGTGACCCTCACCCTCCCTGTCAACAACCTGGTGAACACCCCTGAGCAGGGCACCCAGGCTCAGATCATGGCTGAGAGTCCCTCAAAACCCAGCAAAAAGACTCGGAAGAAGGCAGTGTCCCCTGCCCAAGCCGTGGCCGTGGCCGAGCAGGTGGAGACGGTGTTGATAGAGACCACGGCGGAGAACATCATCCAGGCAGGCAACAACCTCCTCATCGTGCAGAGCCCAGGCTCTGGCCAACCAGCTGTGGTGCAGCAGGTCCAGGTGGTGCAGCCCAAACAGGAACCTCAGGTGGTGCAGATCCCACAGCAGGCCCTGCGTGTGGTCCAGGCTGCCTCCGCCACGCTCCCGACCGTCCCCCAGAAGTCCTCCCAGAACTTCCAGATCCAGACCACGGAACCTGTCCCTACCCAGGTACCTCCTCCTGTCAGGTTTCCTTGCCCTCTTTTTCTCCTCCAAGGCCCTCACCCAGGATTTGAAAAGGGGGTGGTGAGGTGTCAGGTATTCCCAACTTGGCATCTAGCTTGGCCATGGCTTGTTTGGATTGTTAGATGTCTGAGAAGGGTTTGGAGCTCAGCTCTTCCCTCCACAGGGCTTTGTGAAGTCTCCCTTGCTGCTTTTACAGGACTTGGAGACTCACAGAGTGGTTTGGGGAGGAAGGGACCTTTAAAGCTCATCCAGCCCAACCCCCCTGCAGTCAGCAGGGGCAGCCCCAACCACAGCAGGCTGCTCAGAGCCTCAACCAACCTCACCTGGACTGGTTCCAGAGATGGGACATCCCCCATCTCCCTGGTCAACCTGGGCCAAGGCCTCACCACCCTCGGTGTCAAGAATTTCTCCCTTCTCTCCAGTCTCAGTTTCCCTTCTTCCAGCTCAAAGCCATTGTCCCTCATCCTGCAACTCCAAGCCTTTGTCACAAGTCCCTCCCCAGCTCTTCTGTAGGTACTGGAAGGCTGCTCTGAGGTCTCCCTGGAGCCTTCTCTTCTCCGAGCTGAACTTCTCCAGCTCTTTGTCTCATCACTAGCCCAGCTGCCTGGGCTGTGTGGGCAGGGTCACCATCAGGATGGCCAGAGGCTGGGGGGAGGGAGTCCCTCGGTGCCCCTCAGCTGCTCTCATTCCTCTTCTCTCCTCCCATCAGATCTACTTCAAATCCCCATCGGGCGAGCTGCAGACAGTGGTACTCCAGGACCCTTCAGGCATTCCCCTCACTCCATCTGGGACCTCCTGCAGCAGCCCAGTGTCCCGGAGCAGCAACAGCAGCAGCTCTGGCCCCGTGGGGAGCAGCAGCAGCAGCAGCAGGAAAGCAGCAGCCACACGCAAGGAGCGCACCCTGCCCAAGATCGCCCCGGCCGGGGGCATCATCAGCCTCAACGCTGCCCAGCTGGCAGCTGCTGCCCAGGCCATGCAGACCATCAACATCAACGGTGTGCAGGTCCAGGGGGTCCCTGTCACCATCACCAACACTGGAGGTAGGCTGCTCTCCTGCTCTGCACTGAGGTGGGAGGCTGTAGAAGGATGGAATCGGTTTGGGTTGGGAAAGACTTCCAAGGTCGTTGAGTCCAACCAGCAAGCCAGCACCACCATGGCCCCAAGGGCTCTTAGATACCTCCAGGGTGTGACAGGGTGTCATGTCTGCTTGGTTTTGGCAGAGAATTATGGAGCTGTTTGGGTTGGAAAAGCTCTTTGAGATCACCAAGTCCAACCAGCAACCCAGCACCACCATGGGCACCAAACCATGGTCCCCAGTGCCATGGCCACAGGTTTCTTGAACACATCTTGGGGACTCCACCACCTCCCTGGGCAGCCTGTGCCAGTGCCTGACCACTCTTGCAGGACACAAATTGTTCCTCATGTCCAACCTCAACCTCCCCTGGCACAATTTCAGATCATTTCCTCTCCTCCTGTTGCCTGATCCTAGGCAGGAGAGACCAACTCCCACCTTACTCCAACCTCCTTTCATGGAGTTGTAGAGAGCCATGAGGTCTCCCACCACAGAGACGTGGTGCTGAGGGACATGGCTGAGCACCAGGCTTGGCAGAGGTAGGTCATGGTTGGACTGGGTGATCCTCAAGGTCTTTTCCAGTGATTCTCATTCTCTGACCTGCTGGCTGCTGCCCGTGGCTGGAAGTCTGAATCAAGCCTGGGCTCAGCCTGGCTTCATCCAGGCCGTGCTCACCTCCTGAGTGTGTCACAGTGCTGCCCAGCTTGAGGCCCTTTCCTCCTGCTCTGTCACCTGAGAGTGGGGACAAAAGGCAGCAGCCAGGCAGAGGGCCATGGGGCACTGAGGCTTTCCCTCCTGCAGCAGCCCCGGGGCTGGGACATCTCCTCACATCCACTGGGTGTGATGGCTGCTGGCTTAGGCTTCCAGTAGCCAAAACACAACAGTTCTGTGCCCCTGGAGCTCTCTAATCATAGAGCCAGAGAATTGTTTGGGTTGGAACAGCTCTCTAAGCTCATCCAGTCCAACCATCGACCCAGCAGCACCATGGCCTCAGTGCCATGTGCCAATGCTTCTAGAACACCTCCAGGGATGATGACTCCACCACCCCCTTGGGCAACCTGTTGCAACTCCTGATCACCCTGAGAGTCAACCCAACCCCTCACCTCCAGGGGACAAATGTCTTCTTCAAACCAAAACCACCCCAGACACGGCCCTGCCTGGTGGCTGGAGCAATCTGTGAGCCTCAGCCAGCCTTGCTGCACGTCTGTCCCTGCACCACCAGGCCAGGCACGTCCTCTGTCCCCTCCTCCTGCCCACCAGCCCTTCCCCAGCCCAGTGTGGGCTGTCCCCAAGGGTAGGAAGCCCTGTCTGAGGGAGGTTTTATCTTCTGATCCAGAAGGACCTGCTGCCAGGGGGTGGTTTCTCACCTGTTCCAGGGGCTCTGAAAACAGACTCAAAAATCTGTGACTAGATTACAAATAACCAAAACAAGGACGAGGCGACCCTCATCTGGTAAGAATTTTC